>NW_027219759.1:0-155550 GCF_027580195.1 Bos mutus
TTTCTCCAAAGAAGCCATACAGATGCCTAACGAATAAACTCATGAAAAGATGCTCAACATCACTCATTATTAGAAAAATGCAAATCAAAACCACAATGAGATATCACCTCACACCAGTCAGAATGGCGATTATCAAAAAATCTACAAACAATAAATGCTGGAAAGGGTGTAGAGAAAAGGGAAATTTCTTGTGCTGTTTTTCAGGATGTAAATTGACACAGCCGCTATGGAAGACGGTATGGAGATTCCTTAAAAGAACTAGGAATAAAACCACCATATGACACAGCACTCCCACCTAGGCATATACCCTGAGGAAACCAAAATTGAAAAAAGACTTCCATTGTTCATTGCAGTACTATTTACAATAGTCAGAACATGGAACCAACCTAGATGTCCATCAACAGATGAATGGGCAAAGAAGCAGTGGTACATATATGAAATGGAATATAAAAAGGAATGAATTTGAGTCAGTTCTAATGAGGTGGATGAACCTAGAACCTAGTATACAGAGTAAAGTAAGTCAGAAAGAGAAAGAGAAATTTGTATTTTAATGCATATATACATAATCTAGAAAAATAGTCCTGAAAAATTCATTTGCAGGGCAGCAATGGAGCAATATAGATAGAGAATAGACTTATGGACATGGGAAGAAGGAAGGAGGGGGTGAGGTATAGGGAAAGAGTAACATGGAAACTTACATTACCATATGTAAAAGAGATAGCCAACCAGTAATTTGTTGTATGGCTCAGGAAAGCCAAACAGGGGCTCTGAATCAACCTAGAGGAGTAGGTTGGGGAAGGATATGGGAGAGAGGTTCAAAAGGGAGGGGATATATGTATACCTATGGCTGATTCATGCTGAGATTTGACATAAAACAAGAAAATTTTTTAAAGCAGTTATCCTTCAATTCAAAAATAAAAATTTTAAAAAGAAGGATAAATATTAATAAATCCATACCTATTCACATCATATTCAAAGAACTAAAGGCTAATAATAAATAGAATATCTCAAAGGCAGTCAGAGAAGAAAGACATTATATAGAGGGGGACACTGATTGTGTGTGTGTGTAGATATTAATAGCTATAAATTTCCATCATTTTATTGTTTTTGCTTCATCTTGTAAGTTTTAGTTGGTTGTCTTTGTCTTCACATTCATCCGAAAGTATATTCTAATTTCTTTTGTGATTTCTCTTTTGACGTATCAGTTACTTTTAAGAGTGTTCTTTAATGTCCATGTATCTGTGAATTTCCCCAATTTCCTTCTGTTATCTGTTGGTGGTATAGTGGTGAGCTTGGCTGCCTTCCAGATTTCCTTCTGTTATTTACTTCTAATTTAATTTTGCTGCAGATAGAGCACATACTTTGTATGAAGTATATTTTTAATTTATTGAAAGGTATTTTGCCTACTATATGGCTTATCCTATAGTGTATACTTCAGAAAAAATGTATATCCTGCTATTTTTGGGTGGAGTATTCTACAGTTTTCTGTTAGATCTACTTGGTTTACAGCTTTGCTAGTGTCTTCTATTTTCTTGCTAGTCTTCTGTCTGGTTTTCCTCTCGGTTATCACAAATGAGAGTCTCCAACTATCACTGAGTTGTCTTATTTTCCTCTGAATTGTTTCAGTTTTTCTTCATGTAATTTTGGGTTTTGTTGTTGATTACCCATGTTTATAATTGTTATGTCTTCTTGATGGATTGACACTGTTATTGTTATAACATGTCCTTTTCCTCACATAATAATTTTATCTTAAAACTTCTTTTGTCTGATATTACTGTGATCAGTCTAGCACTTTTTTGATCATTATTTGCGTGTAACATCTTTTTCTATCCTTTCACTTTTGAACTGCTTGTGCCTTTGCATCTAAAGCATATCTCTTCATTTTTGTTAATACTTTTCCCCACTATTAAGATATTATTCAATTTCTTTCTGGTCTTCATTATTTCTAATGAGAAATAAGCCATTATAATTATTGAGTTTCCCTTGTAAGCAATGAGTAATTTTTTTTTCTTTTGCTGCATTAATGATTTTGTTTATTTTTGGCTTTTACATTTTTTTTGCCTATCTTTGATTTTATTGTAAATAAATTTCATTAGGCTTCTTGGATATATAGATTAAAATTTTTAATCAACTTTGGGAATATTTTGGCCATTGTTTCATCAAATATTAGCTACACTCCTTTTTTTTTCTCTCTCTCCTGGAACTTCTATGATGCAGTATTTATATGTTTGATATTGTTCCAAAGGTTTCTGAGGTCCTAGTCATTTGTGTTCATTCTGTTTTTTTCTGCTCCTCTGACTGCATAATCTCAATTGACCTGTCTTCAAGGTCAGTGATTCTTCTGTCTGAAGTCTACACAGTTAGCCTAGTGGTCACCTAATGATTCCACAGAGACTTCCTTAAACACTTGGGACTAATAAGTTTCCCAGTGCTGAGATGTTCTGTATACATGTTATGGTACATCCTCAGCATTCAGTCTTTTGGTTTATTACTATGCCTTGACTCTCATTTCTTATTCGTACAGACCCTTTAAGTTAAACAGAGTGGAAGCCTAATGCTTTTTAGACCTCTCCTGAGCATGTACACAGTCCTGGGCATGTGGGTCCTTCTAGATTATTAGTAATGTTTCAGAGTTTTACAAAGCACTTGTCAGCAAAACATCTCATTCCTCAGTCTTTCCTACCAAGCTTTTGACTAGCCTATTATTTATCCCAACTTATATGCATTGCTCCAGACAGCAGGAACTTAGAAACAACCTACAAGTCCATCGTTAGACCAATGGATAAAAATGTGGTATGTATGTTTATATATATTTATACAAACAAACACACAGTGGAATGCTAGTCAGTCATAAAGAGGGAAGAAATCTTTCCATTTGTGACACATGAATGGGCCTTAAGGCTATTATGCTAAGTAAAATATGTCAGAAAGAGAAAGACAAATGATCTCACTTATATGTGGAGTATAGAATACAATACAAAACCAAAACAAACTCATAGATACAGTGAAAAGACTGGTGGTTGCCTTAGTTGAGGGTGAAGATTGGGTGAAATGGGCTAAGGGGGTCAAAAGTTATAAAATTCCAGTTATAAAATAAATAAACCATGGTGATATAACATACGGCACAGTAAATATAGTTGATAATAATGTATGGCATAATTGAAAGTTCCTAAAAGAGTAAATTTGAGACTTCTCATTTTTGTTATGTAAGGTGACATGTTAACTAGATTTACTGTACTGATAATTTTGCAATGTGTACAAAAGTAATGAATATGCTAAAAATCAATTATACCTCAATTTTTAAAAGTTTAAGAAATGAATAGGAAAACCAGAGACTGAAAATAAATTTTAGTACATATATGTGACAAATAACTTATTGCAAGATATATGAGGAACACTTACAAGTCAATAATAATCAAAAGAAAAATGCTCAATGAGTATACTACCCAAAGCAATCTATAGATTCAATGTAATCCTTATCAAGCTACCAACAGTATTTTTCACAGAGCTAGAACAAATAATTTCACAATTTGTATGGAAATAAAAAAACCTCGAATAGCCAAAGCAATCTTGAGAAAGAAGAATGGAACTGGAGGAATCAACTTGCCTGACTTCAGGCTCTACTACAAAGCCACAGTCATCAAGACAGTATGTTACTGGCACAAAGACAGAAATATAGATCAATGGAACAAAATAGAAAGCCCAGAGATAAACCCACGCACCTATGGACACCTTATCTTTGACAAAGGAGGCAAGAATATACAATGGAGAAAAGACAATCTCTTTTACAATTGGTGCTGGGAAAACTGGCCAACCACTTGTAAAAGAATGAAACAAGAACACTTTCTAAAACCCTACACAAAAATAAACTCAAAATGGATTAAAGATCTAAACGTAAGACCAGAAACTAGAAAACTCCTAGAGGAGAACATAGGCAAAACACTCTCTGACATAAATCACAGCAGGATCCTCTATGACCCACCTCCAAGAATATTGAAAGTAAAAGCAAAAATAAACAAATGGGACCTGATTAAACTTAAAAGCTTCTGCACAACAAAGGAAACTATAAGCAAGGTGAAAAGACAGCCTTCAGAATGGGAGAAAGTAATAGCAAATGAAGCAACTGACAAAGAATTAATCTCAAAAATATACAAGCAACTCCTACAGCTCAATGCCAGAAAAATAAACGATCCAATCAAAAAATGGGCCAAAGAACTAAACAGACATTTCTCCAAAGAAGACATACAGATGGCTAAAAAACACATGGAAAGATGCTCAACATCACTCACTATCAGAGAAATGCAAATCAAAACCACAATGAGGTACCATTTCACACCAGTCAGAATGGCTGCTATCCAAAAGTCTACAAGCAATAAATGCTGGAGACGGTGTGGAGAAAAGGGAGCCCTCTTACACTGTTGGTGGGAATGCAAACTAGTACAGCCACTATGGAGAACAGTGTAGAGATTCCTTAAAAAACTGGAAATAGAACTGCCTTATGACCCAGCAATCCCACTGCTGGGCATACACACCAAGGAAACCAGAATTGAAAGAGACACGTGTACCCCAATGTTCATCGCAGCACTGTTTATAATAGCCAGGACATGGGAGCAACCTAGATGTCCATCAGCAGACGAATGGATAAAAAAGCTGTGGTACATATACACAGTGGAGTATTACTCAGCCGTTAAAATGAACATTTGAGTCAGTTCTGATGAGATGGATGAAACTGGAGCCTATTATACAGAGTGAAGTAAGCCAGAAAGAAAAACACCAATACAGTACACTAACACATATATATGGAATTTAGAAAGATGGTAATGATAGACTTGTATGCGAGACAGCAAAAGAGACACTGATGTATAGAACAGTCTTTTGGAGTCTGTGGGAGACGGAGAGGGTGGGATGATTTGGGAGAATGGCATTGAAACATCTGTAATATCATATAAGAAACGAATCGCCAGTCCAGGTTTGATGCAGGATACAGGATGCTTGGGGCTGGTGGACTGGGATGACCCAGAGGGATGGTATAGGGAGGGAGGTGGGAGGGGTGTTCAGGATGGGGAGCACGTGTATACCTGTGGCAGATTCATGTTGATGTATGTCAAAACCAATACAGTATTGTAAAATAATTAGCCTCCAATTAAAATAAATAAATTTAAATTTTAAAAAATAAATATTGCTACAACTTGAAAAAATTAAAAGGTAGTTCTTATAATAAAATAAATAAATTTAAATTAAAAAAAGCCTAAATAGACACTTTGAAAAGGAGATGTAAAATGATGATTAAAGACATGAAAAGGTGCATAATATTATTATTCAGCAGTCCAATGCAAATTAAAATCTATATGAGATATGATTTCATACCTACTAAAATGGTTAAAATTTGCAAGGTCGGCAAACACCAAATGTTTAAAATGTGAATTAAATGGGACTACCACATAATTTCTTTGGAAGGAATGATTCTAAAGCTGAAACTCCAGTACTTTGGCCACCTCATGCGAAGAGTTGACTCATTGGAAAAGACTCTGATGCTGGGAGGGATTGGGGGCAAGAGGAGAAGGGGACGACAGAGGATGAGATGGCTGGATGGCATCACTAACTCGATGGACGTGAGTCTCAGTGAACTCCGGGAGCTGGTGTTGGACAGGGAGGCCTGGCGTGCTGGGATTCATGGGGTCGCAAAGAGTCAGACATGACTGAGCGACTGATCTGATCTGATCTGACCACATATTGCTGGTAGGATTGGAAAATCACACAGTCTGTTTCACAAAGGTTTTTATAATTACTTGTAAAATTAAACAATACACAGTAGTTCTACTTATTGACTCAGGACAATAGGTAAAGAGATTCTTCAAAAAAGAAAAAAATGTAAATTATTGTTAGATAGCAAAGCATCCCCACTCCAGTACTTTTGCCTAGAAAATCCCATGGACAGAGGAGCCTGGTAGGCTGCAGACCATGGGGTCGCTAGAGTTGGACACCACAGAGCGACTTCACTTTTACTTTTCATTTTCATGCATTGTAGAAGGAAATGGTAACCCACTCCAGTGTTCTTGCCTGGAGAATCCCAGGGACGGGGGAGCCTGGTGGGCTGCCGTCTATGGGGTCACACAGAGTCAGACACGACTAAAGCGATGAAGCAGCAGCAGCAGCAGCAGCAAAGCATGGTCATCTTTGAACATTCAGTTCAGTTCAATTCAGTCACTCAGTCGTGTCTGACTCTTTGTGACCCCATGAGCTGTAGCACGCCAGGCCTCCCTGTCCAACACCAAATCCCAGAGCCTACACAAACACATGTCCATTGAGTTGGTGATGCCATCCAATGATCTCATCCTCTGGTGTCTCCTTTTCCTCCTACCCTCAATCTTTCCCAGCATCAGGGTCTTTTCAAATGAGTCAGCTCTTCGCATCAGGTGGCCAAAGTATTGGAGTTTTAGCTTCAGCATCAGTCCTTCCAATGAATATCCAGGACTGATTTCCTTTAGAAATGACTGGCTGGATCTCCTTGCAGCCCAAGGGACTCTCAACAGTATTCTCCAACACCACAGTTCAAAAGCATCAATTCTTTGGCCCTCAGCTTTCTTCACAGTCCAACTCTCACATCCACACATGACTAATGGAAAAATCATAGCCTTGACGAGACGAACCTTTGTTGGCAAAGTAATGTCTCTGCTTTTTAATATGCTTTCTAGGTTGGTCATAACTTTCCTTCCAAGGAGTAAGCATCTTATAATTTCATGGCTGCAATCACCATTTTCAGTGATTTTTGTGCCCTCAAGAATAAAGTCAGCCAATATTTCCATTGTTTCCCCATCTATTTGCCATGAAGTGATGGGACCAGATGCCATGATCTTCGTTTTTTGAGTGTTGAGTTTTAAGCCAACACTCTCCTCTTTCACTTTCATCAAGAGGTTCTTTAGTTCTTCTTCACTTCTGCCGTAAGGGTGGTGTCATCTGCATATCTGAGGTTATTGATATTTCTCCCAGCAATCTTGATTTCAGCTTGTGCTTCCTCCAGCACAGCATTTTTCATGATATACTCTGCATATAAGTTAAATAAGCAGGGTGACAATATACAGCTTTGATGTACTCCTTTTCCTATTTGGAACCAGTCTGTTGTTCCATGTCCAGTTCTAACTGTTGCTTCCTGACCTGCATACAGGTTCCTCAAGAGGAAGGTCAGGTGGTCTGGTATTCCCATCTCTTTCAGAATTTTCCACAGTTTATTGTGATCCACACAGTCAAAGGCTTTGGCATAGTCAATAAAACAGAAATAGATGTTTTTCTGCAACTCTCTTGCTTTTTTGATGATCCAGCGGATGTTGGCAATTTAATCTCTGGTTCCTCTGCCTTTTCTAAAACCAGCTTGAACATCAGGAAGTTCACGGTTCACATATTGCTGAAGCCTGGATTGGAGAGTTTTAAGCATTACTTTACTAGCATGTGAGATGAGTGCAATTATAGTAGTGGTAGTTTGAGTATTCTTTGGCATTGCCTTTCTTTGAGATTGGAATGAAAACTGACATTTTACAGCCCTGTGGCCACTGCTGAGTTTTCCAAATTTGCTGGCATATTGAGTGCAGCACTTTCACAGCATCATCTTTTAGGATTTGAAATAGCTTAGCTGGAATTCTACCACCTCCACTAGCTTTGTCCGTAGTGATGTTTCCTAAGGCCCACTTGATTTCACATTCCAGGATGTCTGGCTCTAGGTGAGTGATCAGAGCCTCATAATTAACTGGGTCATAAAGATCTTTTTTGTACAGTTCTTCTGTGTATTCTTGCCACCTCTTCTTAATATCTTCTGCTTCTTTTAGGTCTATACCATTTCTGTCTTTTATTGAGCCCATCTTTGCATGAAATGTTCCCTTGGTATCTCTAATTTTCTTGAAGAGATCTCTAGTCTTTCCCATTCTGTTGTTTTCCTCTATTTCTTTGCATTGATTGCTGAGAAATGCTTTCTTATCTTTGTTATTCTTTGTAACTCTGCATTCACATGGATATATTTTTTCTTTTGTCCTTTGCTTTTCACTTCTCTTCTTTTCACAGCTATTTGAACATTATGCTGAGTGAATAAAGCAAGGTACAAAATTCTACGCACTAAATGACTTCACTTTTATGAAACTCAGGAATAAGTAAAACCTCTCCCTGCTCTTAAAAGATGCTCAGCATCACTAATTATCAGAGAAATGCACATCAAAACCACTATGAGGTACCATTTCACACCAGTCAGAATGGCTGCGACCCAAAAGTCTACAAGCAATAAATGCTGGAGAGGGTGTGAAGAAAAGGGAACATTCTTACACTGTTGGTGGGAATGAAAACTAGTACAGCCACTATGGAGAAGTGTGGCAATTCCTTAAAAAACTGGAAATAGAACTGCCTTATGACCCAGCAATCCCACTGCTGGGCATACACACCGAGGAAACCAGAATTGAAAGAGACACGTGTACCCCAATGTTCATCACAGCACTGTTTATAATAGCCAGGACATGGAAACAACCTAGATGTCCATCAGCAGATGAATGGATAAGAAAGCTGTGGTACATATACACAATGGAGTATTACTCAGCCATTAAAAAGAATACATTTGAATCAGTTCTAATGAGGTGGATGAAACTGGACCCTATTATACAGAGTGAAGTAAGGCAGAAAGAAAAACACCAGTACAGTATACTAATGCATATATATGGAATTCAGAAAGATGGTAACAGTAACCCTGTATACAAGACAGCAAAAGAGACACAGATGTATAGAACAGTCTTTTGGACTCTGTGGGAGAGGGAGAGGGTGGGATGATTTAGGAGAATGGCATTGAAACATGTATAATATCATATATGAAACGAGTCACCAGTCCAGGTTCAATGCACAATACTGGATGCTAGGGGCTCGTGCACTGGGACGACCCAGAGGAATGTACAGAGGGAGAAAGGAGGGAGGAAGGTTCAGGACAGGGAACACGTGTATACCTGTGGCGGATTCATGGTGATATATGGCAAAACCAATACAATATTGTAAATTTAAAAAATAAAATAAAATAAAAATAAAAATAAAATTTAAAAAAGAAATAAGATGAGTGTTTGCCTATGTGAGTTGAGATTTAGTAAAAGCAGGAAAATGGAAGTTTGCTGGGTGTTGGAAATTTTCTGTACTTTTACTAGGGCTATAGTTCAATTTTTAAAATCTAATTAACATAAAGCAACTATGCTTCAATAAAAAATAAATTAAAATTTAAAAGTCCAATAAACTTTTACACTTAAACTAGCATATTTTAGTGAGTTTAAATTGTATTTAAGAGAAAAATATAAAATCTTTACGGGATTAAAACCACATGTAAGCTTTATCTCAATAGGCTCTTCCTCTCTTAATTTTACTCCTATATCCCTTATTTTGCCAACTCTTTCTGTGACCTTGTAGGAAAAGCATTAGAATAGTGTCAGGTAAAATGTATTTCATCCTTATTAGCTTTATCACATATTAGTTTGATGATTTCAAAGTATCATAGATCCATAGACTATTCAGTTCACTCAGTCGCTCAGTCGTGTCCAACTCTTTGCGACCCCATAGACTGCAGCATGACAGGCCTCCCTGTCCATCACCAACTCCTGGAGTTTACTCAAACTCACATCCATCTTGTCGGTGATGCCATCCAACCATCTCATCCTCTGTCATCCCCTTCTCCTCCCACCTTCTATTTTCCTAACATCAGGGTCTTTTCAGATGAGTCAGTTCTTTGAATCAAGCGACCAAAGTATTGGAGTTTCAGCTTCAGCATCAGTCTTTCCAGTGAATACTCAGGACAGATTTCCTTTAAGATGGACAGGTTGGATCTGAAGAGTCTTCTCCAACATCACAGTTCAAAAGTATCAAGTCTTTGGAACTCAGTTTTCTTTGTAGTCCAACTCTCATATCCATACATGACTACGGGAAAAACCATAGCTTTGATTGGTCAGATGTTTGTTGGCAAAGTAATTATATTACTTTTTAATATATATTAAATACTTTTAATATACATTATTTAAGTATACATTGTATACTTTTAATATACTTTATATTACTTTTTAATATACTGTCTAGGTTGGTCATGACTTTTTTGTTTCCAAGGAGCAAGCGTCTTTTAATTTCATGGCTGCAATCACCATCTGCTGTGATTTTGGAACCCCAAAAAATAAAGTCAGCCAATGTTTCCACTATTTCCCCATATATTTCCCATGAAGTGATGGGACCAAATGCCATGATCTTCGTTTTTTGAATGTTGAGCTTTAAGCCAACTTTTTCACTCTCCACTTTCACTTTCATCAAGAGGCTTTTGAGTTCCTCTTCACTTTCTGCCATAAGGGTGGTGTCATCTGCATATCTGAGGTTATTGATATTTCTCCCAGCAATCTTGATGCCAACTTGTGCTTCTTCCAGCCCAGCGTTTCTCATGATGTATTCTGCATATAAGTTAAATAAGCAGGGTGATAATATACAGCCTTGACGTACTCCTTTTCCTATTTGGAACCAGTCTGTTGTTCCATGTCCAGTTCTAACTGTTGCCTCCTGACTTGCATACAGGTTTCTCAACAGGCAGGTCAGGTGGCCTGGTATTTTCATCTCTTTAAGAATTTCCCTTAGTTTGTTGTGATCCATGCAGTCAAAGGCTTTGGCATAGTCAATAAAGTAGAAATAGATGTTTTTCTGGAACTCTCTTGCTTTTATGATGATCCAACAGATGTTGGCAATTTGATCTCTGGTTCCTATGCCTTTTCTAAATACAGCTTGAACATTTGAAAGTTCATAGTTCACGAACTGTTGAAGCCTGCCTTGGAGAATTTTGATCATTACTTTGCTAGTGTGTGAGATATGTGCAATTGTGCAGTAGTTTGAACATTCTTTGGCAATGCCTTTCTTTGGAATTGGAATGAAATCTGACCTTTTCCTGTCCTGTGACCACTGCGGAGTTTTCCAAACTTGCTGGCACATAAGTGCAACACTTTCACAGCATCTTCTTTTAGTATTTGAAATAGCTCAACTGGAATTTCATCACCTCCACTAGCTTTGTTCATTGTGATGCTTCCTAAGGCCCACTTGACTTCATATTCCAGGATATCTGGCTCTAGGTGAGTGATCACACCATCTTGATTATCTAGGTCATGAAGATCTTTTTTTGTATAGTTCTTCTATGTATTCTTGTCACCTCTTCTTAATATCATCTTCTGTTTCATCCATACCATTTCTGTCTTTTATTGGGCCCATCTTTGCATGAAATGTTCCCTTGGTATCTCTAATTTTTTTTGAAGAGATCTCTAGATTTCCCCATTCTATTGTCTTCCTCTATTTGTTTGCATTGATCACTAAGGCTTTCTTATCTCTCCTTGTTATTCTTTAGAATTCTACATTTAAATGGGTATATCTTTCTTTTTCTCCTTTGCCTTTTGCTTCTCTTCTATTCACAGCTATTTGTAAGGCCTCCTCAGACAACCATTCTGCCTTTTTGCATTTCTTTTCCTTGGGAATGGTCTTGATCCCTGTCTCCTGTACAGTGTCACAAACCTCCATCCATAGTTCTTCAGGCACTCTGTCTATCAGATGTAAGCCCTTGAATCTATTTGTTACTTCCACTGTATAATTGTAAGGGATTTGATTTACTATAGACTATTAACACTGAGGAAAAGTGTAAGGTACATAAGAAGGGTTGAACTGAATTAGGATATTCCTTTTGAATACCTTGTGACCCTGCTCTACAAAGGCTCTTTTTTGATGTACAATTGAAATTTCTTTAATCTCTTAATTGTCTAAATTAAAACTTTCTACCTACTTTGAATGTCATATATAGTTAGAACAAATTGTGCAGAGTCTTATGAAAGTTTTTTATGTTTTTCCCTCTTGGGTCACATCCAAGGCTAATTGACTGGGATATTTGAATTGTGGTATCTTCAGTGAGCCAGTCTAACTCAGTATCTTCTGTGACTCTGTGTGCACCCTTTCTGATAGTTAATGATTTTGAGCTTGTTTTCATGTGTTTATTGGACATCCATGTATCTTTTTTTGGAGAAATACCTATTAAAATTCTTTGTACATTTTAAAATTGGATTATGTATCATTTAATTAATGAGTTATTTTTTAAAAACTTCTGGATGCAAACCACTTACCAGATATCAAGTTTATCCCATTTAGTTTTTTGATAGTGTCTTTTAAAACACCAATACTTTTAATTTTGATAAAGTATAATTTATTTATTTTGTCTTTTATCACCATGCCTTTGGAGCCATTTCTAAGAAAACATTATCAGAGTTCATGCAAATTAACTCTTAGATTTTAATCTAAGAGGGTTAATAATGTTTTACACAACCCTCTTGGATTAGGGTCTTACATTAAGGTCTATGATCTATTAACTTTTCTGTTTTTATTGTAGTAAAATATGCATGACATAAAGTTAACATTAAAAATTAAGTGTAATTGGCAAATTCCGGGATATAGTGGAGAACAGAGGAGCCTGGCATGCTACAGTCCATGGGATTGCAAAAAGTTGGACAGGACCTTAGTGACTGAAAAATAACAACAATTTAGCAGCACTGACTATATTTACTTTGTTGTGTAGCCATCATCACTACCAGAACATTTTCTTCATCCTAAACTGAAACTCTGTGCCCATTAAACATTAATTTTCTATTATCCCTGGCTCCAAATCCCTGCTAACCACTACTCTACTTTCTGTCTTTATGAATTCTGTTATTTTAAATACTTCATATAAGTGGAATCATGCAGCGTTTGTGTTTTTGTAAGCCGACTTAGCATAGTTTCATCCATGTTGTAGCAAGTATCAGAATTTACTTCTTCTTTAAGGCTGATTGTGTGTGTGTGTGTGTGTGTTTATATTCATAGTAATATTGGCCTGTATTTCTCTTGTCTTGTGGGATTCTTATCTGGATTTGGTATCTGGGTAAAGATGGTCTTGTAAAATGAGTTTGGGATTGTTTTCTCCTCCTTGCTGGAGACCTTGAATTCCATGGTGCTGAAATGGGTTATGAAAGCCTCTGGTAGGGTAATTAGTTTGGCAATGGTCCCTGCTGGATTCTCTCTTAATCCTTTGTCTCTGGCACTGATTGGGAACCTGAGGCTACAAGAGCCACGCAGGGCAGTAGAATCCAGCCACTACTGGAATATACTGGGGCACAATTGAAATCTGTTGCTACATGAGCTACCTGATGCCATAGGAGCCAACTTATGCTGGGGTAAGCTGAGAGCATGTATTCACGACAGTTTGTTAGGAATTTGGTTCCAAGAGATTCAGCTGTCACCTTGGTGGGTTGTCCCCAGATCTTGGTGTCCCCAGATCCACACTGGAGATGCCTAAGTCTGTGGGAGCCAGCAGGTGCCAGAGTGCATTGAGGGCTTTGATTCATGGAAGCATGTGGAAGCATGAAGACAAAGAAGCTTCCTGGAGAGAAACAATCACTTGTGGCCACCAGTCACCTGGAACCACTGGAACTGACCAGTTTCCTGGTAGAGAACTGAGTTCAAAAGGGCCTTCTAGTAACCGGGAGCCAAAAAAAGCTGCCTGAGGTAATGGATGCTGTCTGGGACTGCTGGACACAGTTCAGTTGAGTTCAGTCGATCAGTCGTGTCCAACTCTTTGCGACCCCATGGACTGCAGCATGCCAGGCCTTCCTGTCCATCACCAACTGCCAGAGTTTAATCAAACTCATGTCCATTAAGTCGGTGATGTGATCCAACCATCTCATCCTCTGTCATACCTTTCTCCTCCTGCCTTCAATTTTTCCCATCATCAGGGTCTTTTCAAATGAGTCAGCTCTTCACATCAGGTGGCCAAAGTATTAGAGTTTCAATTCAAAATCAGTCCACCCAAAGAATATTCAGGTCTGATTTCCTTTAGGAAGGACTGGTTGGACGTCATTGCAGTCCAAGGGATTCTCAAGTCTTTTGCAACATCACAGTTCAAAAGCATCAATTCTTCAGGGTTCAGCTTTATTTATGATCCAACTTTCACATCCATACATGACTACTAAAGAAACCGTGGCTTTGACTACACGGATTTTTGTTGGTAAAGTAATGTCTCTGCTTTTGAATATGCTATCTAGATTGGTCATAACTTTCCTTCCAAGGAGTAAGCATATTTTAATTTCATGGCTGCAGTCACCATCTGCAGTGATTTTGGAGCCCCAAAAAATAAAGTCTGACACAGTTTCTACTGTTTCCCCATCTACTTCCCATGAATTAATGGGACCAGATGCCATGATCTTCGTTTTCTGAATGTTGAGCTTTAAGCCAACTTTTTCACTCTCCACTTTCACTTTCATCAAGAGGCTTTTGAGTTCCTCTTCACTTTCTGACATAAGGGTGGTGTCATCTGCATATCTGAGCTTATTGATATTTCTCCCAGCAATCTTGATGCCAGCTTGTGCTTCTTTCAGTCCAGCGTTTCTCATGATGTACTCTGCATATAAGTTAAATAAGCAGGGTGATAATATACAGCCTTGACGTATTCCTTTTCCTATTTGGAACCAGTCTGTTATTCCATGTCCAGTTCTAACTTTTGCTTCCTGACCTGCATACAGATTTCTCAAGAGGCAGATCAGGTGGTCTGGTATTCCCATCTCCTTCAGAATTTTCCACAGTTTATTGTGATCCACACAGTCAAAGGCTTTGGCATAGTCAATAAAACAGAAATAGATGTTTTTCTGGAACTCTCTTGCTGTTTTCATGATCCAGTGGATGTTGGCAATTTGATATCTGGTTCCTCTGCCTTTTCTAAAACCATCTTGAACATCAGGAAGTTCATGGTTCATGTATTGCTGAAGCCTGGCTTGGAGAATCTTGAGCATTACTTTACTGGCATGTGAGATGAGTGCAATTGTGCAGTAGTCTGAGCGTTCTTTGGTATTGCCTTTCTTTGGGATTGGAATGAAAATGGACTTTTTCCAGTCCTGTGGCCACTGCTGAGTTTTCCAAATTTGCTGTCATATTGAGTGCAGCACTTTCACAGCATCATCTTTCAGGATTTGAAATAGCTCAACTGGAATTCCATCACCTCCACTAGCTTTGTTCGTAGTGATGCCTTCTAAGGCCCCTTGACTTCATATTTCAGGATGTATGGCTCTAGATGAGTGATCACACCATTGTGATTATCGGGGTCGTGAAGATTTTTTTGTACAGTTCTTCTGTGTATTCTTTCCACCTCTTCTTAATATCTTCTGCTTCTGTTAGGTCCATACCATTTCTGTCCTTTATCGAGCCCGTCTTTGCATGAAATATTCCCTTGGTATCTCTAATTTTCTTGAAGAGATCTCTAGTCTTTCCCCTTCTCTATTTCTTTGCATTGATCGCTAAGGAAGGCTTTCTTATCTCTTCTTGCTATTCTTTGGAACTCTGCATTCAGATGCTTATATCTTTCCTTTTCTCCTTTGCTTTTTGCCTCTCTTCTTTTCACAGCTATTTGTAAGACCTCCCCAGACAGCCATTTTGCATTTTTGCATTTCTTTTCCATGGGGATGGTCTTGATCCCTGTCTCCTGTACAATGTCACGAACCTCATTCCATAGTTCATCAGGCACTCTATCTATCAGATCTAGGCCCTTAAATCTACTTCTCACTTCCACTGTTTAATCATAAGGGATTTGATTAAGGTCATACCTGAATGGTCTAGTGGTTTTCCCTACTTTCTTCAATTTCAGTCTGAATTTGGCAATGAGGAGTTCATGATCTGAGCCACAGTCAGCTCCTGGTCTTTTTGTTGTTGTTGTTGTTGACTGTATAGAGCTTCTCCATCTTTGGCTGTAAAGAATATAATAAATCTGATTTTGGTGTTGACCATGTGGTGATGTCCATGGGTAGAGTCTTCTCTTGTGTTGTTGGGAGAGGGTGTTTGCTATGACCAGTGCATTTTCTTGGCAAAACTCTATTAGTCTTTGCCCTGCTTCATTCTGTATTCCAAGGCCAAATTTGCCTGATACTCCAGATGTTTCTTGACTACCTACTTTTGCAATCCAGTCCCCTATAATGAAAAGGACATCTTTTTGGGGTGTTAGTTCTAAAAGGTCTTGTAGGTCTTCATAGTTCAACTTCAGCTTCTTCAGCATTACTGGTTGGGGCATAGACTTGGATTACTGTGATATTGAATGGTTTGCCTTGGAAACGAACAGAGATCATTCTGTCGTTTTTGAGATTGCATCCAAATACTGAATTTCGGACTCTTTTGTTGACCATGATGGCTACTCCATTTCTTCTGAGGGATTCCTGCCCGCAGTAGTAGATATAATGGTCATATGAGTTAAATTCACCCGTTCCAGTCCATTTGAGTTTGCGGATTCCTAGAATGTCGACATTCACTCTTGCCATCTCTTGTTTGACCACTTCCAATTTGCCTTGATTCATGGACCTGACATTCCAGTTTCCTATGCAATATTGCTCTTTACAGCATCGGACCTTGCTTCTGTCACCAGTCACATCCACAGCTGGGTACTGTTTTTGCTTTGGCTCCATCCCTTCATTCTTTCTGGAGTCATTTCTCCACTGATCTCCAGTAGCATATTGGGCACCTTCCGACCTGGGGAGTTCATCTTTCAGTATCCTATCATTTTGCCTTTTCATACTGTTCATGGGGTTCTCAAGGCAAGAATACTGAAGTGGTTTGCCATTCCCTTCTCCAGTGGACCACATTCTGTCAGATCTCTTCACCATGACCCGCCCATCTTGAGTTGCCCCACAGGCATGGCTTAGTTTCATTGAGTTAGACTAGCCTGTGGTCCTAGTGTGATTAGATTGACTAGTTTTCTGTGAGTATTGTTTCAGTGTGTCTACCCTCTGATGCCCTCTTGCAATACCTACCGTCTTACTTGGGTTTCTCTTACCTTGGGTGTGGGGTATCTCTTCACACCTGCTCCAGCAAAGCACAGCCGCTGCTCCTTACCTTGGACGAGGGGTATCTCCTCACTGCCACCCTTCCTGACCTTCAACGTGGGATAGCTCCTCTAGGCCCTCCTGCGCCCATGCAGCTACCACTCCTTGGACGTAGCAGATATTCCTATGCCACCATTTTATTTACATCATTTTCTCAAAATCTTCTGATTATGTATTTTCAGGGCTGTTCTTCAGTAAGACTAGTTGTTCTCCAAGAGCCAGAGCCTGCACATATTCTGGCAAGGTCTAGTTAATTATGATACAGATAGGATTATTTAACCACTCAGATAGATACTGAATATACCTTGTGGAATCAGGCTGTTGGTATGAGGATCTCCATGACCTTAGATGATACGTGAATTTGGAAATTTCAGTTGCCTTTGTAGAGGAAAGACCATCAAATACTGATTGTCCATTACTTAGAATATAATATAAATTATATGGACCTGGATTTGGTAGAGATTTCATAGAAAGTGAAAGTGAAGTCACTCCATCATGTCCGACTCTTTGCGACCCCATCGACTGTAACCTACCAGGCTCCATGGTCCATGGGATTTTCCAGGCAAGAATACTGAAGTGGGCTGCCATTTACTTAGTCCTAATTAATATGTATATTACTAGGGCCTAAGACACAGTAGATCCTTAATAAATATTTGTGACACTGGAGTATTATTTTTGAAGGCTATTAATGTGTTTTACCTTTTAACATTTATCATGTGTGAGATTCCAGTATTTTGCTAGATATACTCATTTCTCCCATTGTTTGTATATGCAATGTGTGTGTGTGTGCGTGTGTGTCTGTAAAGGGAGCAGATTAGGATTATAACAGGAATGCAAAAGTAACTGAAAAATCTGTCCCTCTTCTTCAGCTAACTTACTTCAGGTACCTGTGGTAAGACAAAGATGACAGCTGAAGAAATGTATGTTTTATAGTCTTCTTTTCTTTTCTCAGAATAGGATCTTGGGGTGAGAAACTTGTTAGAGAGTTTAAGAGAAAATCCGAAATTAGAGTTTTAGTTCTCTACTCCGTTTGGGACTATGGGAAAGACTTCTTTTCAGTGTTCCCTCGATATTAAATTGTACCAGCAACCAAATCTGAATCAAGTTGATGGATGGCATAGTTATGCAGAGAGAGGACCTGAGTTTAGTGCCCTAGAGTCTCCTTCAGCTCCTGTGCAATATAGAAGATATTTAGAAGTTCATGCATTCCTTGTAGAAATAATGAGAAAGTAGCTGTCTGGAGAGTCATCATAATATAGGCTGAGAGCTGCAGAATGTGGTAACCTGAGAGTAAGGTTATAGTGATTAAAGAAAAATCAATATTTTCTTTCCAATATGAGTATAATATCTAAATGTATCAGTGCTTACACTTCCTGAAAGGGTTTATAAATTAGTAATTCCCTTTCTTATCTGTGTTACCTTAAACCAGACTGATAGGTCATTTCCATCATGTCATGGTAGCAAGAGGCTGCCGCTGTGACTCCCTTCTCCAACTAGATTTGACTGAAGCAGGTGAATTTGCGCCTTAGTACTCTGAGCCTCTGCAGCTCTCCATTCTGACTGCTCAGATCTGCTCACATTTTAGCAACCCAACTAAGCCATAGAGGCCCAAGCACAATATTTTTTCTAGTCTTATTGATACATAATGAATACATCACTGTATAAGTTTAAGGCATACTGCATGATGACTTAATTTATATATATTGTGAAATGATTATTGCAATGGCTCAGCTAACATCCATCATTTCAAATAAATATAATAAAGAGAAAATAAAGAAGAAAAAGAAAAATTTTTTTTCCTTGTGTGAGAACACAGGACTTAACTTCTTAAAAACTTTCCTATGTATTACATTAAAAAGTGTTAACTATAATCATTGCATTGTACATTATAGTCTTAGTACTTATTTATATTATAACTGGGACTTCCCTGGTAGCTCATGAAGAATTCGCCTGCAATGCAGGAGATGCAAGCTCAATCTCTGGGTTGGGAAGATCCCCTGAAGAAGGGAATGGCTACCCACTCCAGTATTCTTACTTGGAGAATTCCATGTACAGAGGAGCTTGGCAAGCTACATTCCACAGGGAAACAAAGAGTCGGACACAAATGAGTATCTAACATACAAACGCATCTTAACTGGAAAATTGTACTTTTTGACCACCTTCCTCCAATTCCTCTTTCATCCACCCTCTGCCTTTAGTAACCACATATCTGATATATTTTCCTATAAGTTTGGCTTTTTTGTCTCTTTTTTCTTAGATTCCACACGTGAGATCATAAAGTAATATTTGTTTTTCTCTGACTTATTTCACTCAGCATAATGCTTTCTAGATTTATCCATGTTATTGAAATGGTAGGATTTCCTCATTGTTATGGCAAAATAATATTCCAGTGGGGTAGGTAGACAGACCCCAGTGTCTTTATCCATTCATCCATCAATGGACACTTAGGTTGTTTCCATATCTTGGCCATTGTAATTAATGCTGCTCTGAACATGAGGATGCAGATACCTTTTCAAGTTAAAGTTTTCATTTCCTTTGAATATAGTCCCAGAAGTGGAGCATCACCACTGGCTATGATAGGTCCTTTGATCTTTTTTTTTTCCCCCTCTGGCTCATATTACAATTTAACTTGACAGGTTAAACTTTGCTCTGCAGATAAAAGTAACTCTACCTCTGCATTGATTTTGATAAGGTATGAATTTAAAATCCAACAGAACTCTGTGGTGTGTGTGTGTTTTATAGCATCTCTGTGCTTCCATCTCTACCCTTAGAACTCAAGATGTCTATAGCTCTTTATTTAGAATTAAAGACACTGAATGGCAGGAATAAGAAACAAAACAGGAGAATTTTATTTTCATATTTAAATATTTTAGCTATTGGAACTTTAAATATTAAAAGGCCAATTAAAGGTGCATTTGACATAATTTAAAGCCACACTCTTTATAACCAGAGGAAATAGATTTTATTTAAATTCAGTTTGTCAAAGCGCAAATATCTTCATACATTTATGTTGCTCCAACGAGGTGGATGAAACTGGAGCCTATTATACAGAGTGAAGTAAGCCAGAAAGAAAAACACCAATACAATATACTAATGCATATATATGGAACTTAGAAAGATGGTGACAATAACCCTGTATGTGAGACAGCAAAAGAGACACAGATGTATAGAACAGTCTTTTGGACTCTGTTGGAGAGGGAGAGGGTGGGATGATTTGGGAGAATGGAATTGAAACATGTATAATATCATATATGAAACGAATCACCAGTCCAAGTTTGATGCATGATATTGGTTGCTTGGGGCCGGTGCACTGGGACGACCCAGAGGGATGGTATGGGGAGGAAGGAGGGAGGGGGGTTCGGGATGGGGAACACGTGTATACCTGTGGCAGATTCATGTTGATGTATGGCAAAACCAATACAATATTGTAAAGTAATTAACCTCCAATTAAAATAAATAAATTTATATTTAAAAAAACTTAAAAGGTAGTACATTTTATAAGCATCTCTGGATTTTATTTGTTGGTTTCACATACTACAATACAAAGTCCATTTAAAAGAACATATTGCAGAAATTCTAAAATTGTAATTTACTTGAAAAGTTACTGTCATAAAGAAGGTTTTTTTTTAAAATATTTTCTTAAATATTTTTTTATAATTGAACATGGAAGTAAGAATTTAAAAGTAAAATACTACCCAGTTAGGTTTTTTTGTTGTTTTTTAATTTAAATACTTTTTGAGTACATATATCCTTAACATTCTTTATGGGATAAATACAAAATTAACACAAAAGCATGTACTTGTACATAAAAGATATAGAATTAACCACGGATGCTGAATATTTTGGTGTTTCCATGTGTTAATATTGCAGAACACCTCAATTTTACTACTGTTTAAAAATTGCTTTGATTTTGAAAACTTGTTTACAATGACAGGTGTTACAAGAGTTTGCAGAAATATTTAAGGCTAATATTAATGTGTATATAAGTGAGGCCCTGACACTCAAAAGCTAACGTCAAAGTTTGTATCATTATGATAGATAGTCACCACTATATTGTATAGATTGTGTATATGAAATTACAATAATATTTTACTGGTAAGAAATCTAACATGACAACATGTTAAGGAATTACCAAATCTGTATGTGTGCTTTTAAAGATGGTACTGTAAAAAGAATGTCTGTGAAAATTTTAACATGCTGTGATCAGCATAACAAATAATGTCTGAGCTTTTTTTTTAACCTATTTTTTACCTCTTGGTAAATGTGAGGTACTATTTAGCTATTTGGGATACTATTTGAATATGAGGATGATGTTTTACTAAAAATCAAATGTTATAATTTAAGCTTTAGATCTTTTATATTAGTTATGTTCCAAATGATAGGATGCTTCTTTTTTTTTTTTTTTTGGAAATAGAAAATATTCTTAACTTATCAGACTCTTAACTTAAAATTATCCATACTTTTATAACCTTTAATACTTTGGTCACTATCAATTTCCCTGAAGCATTTTTAACATTTTAAAATAATAAGGCTAAACCTAGACTACTGGCTTTTCATTTATATTAACTGTAACAACATATACACTAAACACCCATATGTAATTTATGTTCAAAAACTTACTTTGGCTTCACAAATGAGAGCATTTATAACTATACATTAAAATGACACAAGAATTTTCATGTTGATTACTAATCGAAGGAAAGGACATGTTTCTTCTTCCTCTTCTCTCCCTACTTCATTTCTTGAAATTATACGGTTTTCTCCCCTTTGATAAAGATAGTTTATGGTAGCTTCACCACCACAACACATGTACCAGCTCTTCCAATGTTAACAGGAACTTCCTAATGCAGAAAACAAAAATAAAGAAAGAAATGCTGTTTGAATGAACTCTGTCTTTGGCATAATATATTGGAGCTGAAAAAATCCTCAGCTATTCTGGCCCAGCCTTCATCTTGTATAAAGATAATGGAAAATGCAGCCCAGATAACATTCCAATGTGGAGACAGCATAGTCTTTAAGATGCAGTAGATCTGAGTTTGAAGGACAGCTGATCTTGGTTAAGTTTCACCGCTTTTGTAATTTCTCACTTAAAAAATTGAAACTAATAATACTTATCCTTCAATGTTTTTGTTAGGGGTAAGCAAGAAAATGAATGAAAATAATTAGGGATATAGGAGTTATAATCTGTTTATCTAGTTGTTCTCTTTCACCCTTTGCAAGGTCACACAATGAAACAGTGAAATACCTGGAATATAATCTATATCTCTTAACTACTTGTCTAAAATTTTCCGAAAAATAATTTACACAATGTTAGAAAAACATTTTTTATCATATTTGACCAATATCCTTGTTTGCCAAATATTTCTTTCCATTACTAAGCTGGTTTTAATCATTGTAAATTTAAGAGCTAACTATATGGCAGAACTTGAGTATTTCTGAGGGTCATAATGAATCATATTGTTGGAGTAAAGAGATAGAAACCCATGTTCTTTCTGTGCCACTTCTTATATTAATATTTTCCTTAGAATTTCTTCTGTTGATACCCAGAACTCTTTATAGGGTTTAATTCCAGTCTTTTACTGTGCACCAAATCCATGAATAACTTATTAGTACTTAAGAGTGTTGCAATTTGTAGAATCTCTATAAGGAGGAGACTGAAAGATTTTTCTCCTGGGCACCAGTTGATAAGAAGGGACAGACACTTGTAGATAAAGATATTATTCCTTGCTTCTCAAGTCAAAATACATACATAAAAAGTTGGTTAGAGAGTAAAGCTCTTGGATTATTGAATCTGATTCACTTTTCTATAAAAGGAATGAGTCCATGAAGCTTAAAAAATGTCTTGTCCTCACTTTATATAAATACTGATGGATTCTACTAATGATCAAACAGCTCAATTAATAATTCTATATAGCTAAATAAAGCACATGCAATAAATTTCACTAAAGTAATTTGATTCAGCCCTAGAGTGGAAGAGAATGGGATGAATTCCAAATATATATTTTAATTTTTGAGTTAAACCCTGAAATATATCAATTTGGATACTTAAATTAAGAGTACCTCTCTCCATTCATCTTTCTGTGCATCATACGATTCAACAGTGTGCAAATAAGTATGTCCATCATATCCTCCAACCACATAGAGTCTGTCTCCAAGGGGACATACAGCAACAGCATCTCGAGGAACACTCAGAGGTGCCACAGTTGACCATGAATCATTTTTTGGATCATACCTTAAGAAGTTCAGGCAGACAATTGAAAAGAAAGTTATACAGTGTTAAAATTAAAAATAATATAAATTAATAAAATATATACTTATCTAATAAAAAGAAATTTAAAAATACCTTATAAATAGCAAATGTAATCAGAGTAATAAATATTAAGGCTATGACAGAATTCTCTTCAGCCACCAGAGGACACTCAAAGCATAGTGAAAGTGAATTTCCTTTAAAAAATGCCATGCATTTCTTTGATCAGTTCTCAGATTTTCTGAGGAAATTTCACACATTGGCATCTTAACGTTATGTGAAAAATGCCCTCTTTGCCATTTAGTATGATGGTTGGAACGCATTTTTCTCTTATTCTTTATCAAAGTTATACATGTGATGCCTGATCTTGTTTATGAGAGCTCAAATTTTAAGTAAATCAGAATATAATTGCCTTTTTGTTAAATAAACTATGGTTACCATGGTTTTAATACTCTTTGTGGTTACAGTGACCACAGTCTTATTATTTTTCTTATTCTTATTCTTTCTTCCATGAAAGTTCTTATTCATCTTCACAGGACCCTGGGATTTTTATTTACATTTTAATTTGAAGTTGATTCCTCATCTCCAAATATATTTTGTAAGCAAAATGACAGGGCACTCAGTAATCAGTATTAATTAAAATCTTCTCCAGGAATTATTTACTAAAATTTGAACCAAATACATAATAATAAAATCTAAAAGAAGAGAACAGAACTTCCCTCATGGTCCCAGTGGTTAAGAATCCACCTGCCAGTGTAGGGGACACCGGTTTGATCTCCAAGTCTGGGAAGATTTCACATGACACGGGGCAATCAAGCTCATGGTACACAACTACGGAGCTTGAGCTCTAGGACCCAGGAGCCACAACTACTGAAATTCACATGCTGCAACTACTGAAGCCCTCGAGACTGGAGCCTGTGCTTCCACACAAGAGAAACTACTGCAACGAGAAGCCAGCGCACCACAATGAAGAGCAACTCCCAATCTCCACAACTAGCTTGTGTTCAACAAAGAAGACCCAATACAGCTAAAATTAAATAAACAAATTAAACTAAATTTTAAAAAAGGTTCTCTATTATAGAAAAAAATTTTAAATAGTTTTAAAAAACAGTGAACAAAAAAACTTATACAGATATATGTGTAAATTCTCTCTGATCTTATACTGTCTTATTTGTAAATTCCAATGAAAACATTTATTTTACAAAAGATATTTTCATTTATTACCACCTGTTAATTTCCTTATATTTGTATTACTCATCTGATTTCTGTTTTTCTTTGTTTAATCATAATCTAAATCATAAACCCCAGCTTTCACTTGAACTTGGTCTTCACATCCAGTAATATTTTCAATAATATCTGAAATCAACAATAATTAAGATATCCTTAATATCCATCACATATTGTTGAATGTCATGAAGGATTTCACCTTAAATTATGATGTTATACTGAAACCCACAACCAGAAGATCCACAGCTATGTGTTTTAGCTAAATTGAATCTTCAACACAATTGCTATTATTAATTGATGCTGCATTCAGCTAACAGAGTACACTCATACAAGTACACACACGTATGACTGGTGAACCAGGGCTCACAGGGTTCTTTTATAGATTGGCATCCAGAGCCCAAGATTTTTTCTGCATATACATGATAATAAATGTTCAAAAATCTGGTTAATGTTAATAATATCTGGACACTGCTTGATTAACAAGAGAGGTTTGGAGAATGTAGAATCTTTTGAAGAAAGAAAATTGTCACCTTGGTTATTATCTGTAAGGACACACAGGGGCAGTTATTAAAAAAAAAAGTTAACCACTACATCACCTTCAAATTAAACAGCACCTGTTTCTCCCATTCTGTTTCTCTTTTGCTTTTTGGTTTCTTCTTACTTTGGTTATAAGTATATAATTATTCCTCCACTTGGTGTAATTACGGATAATTTGCTTGACTTCTTTGCCACAATTTTCTCATCAACATTATAGAAATGATAATCCCTGACCCAGCCATCATAAGTTTATGTGATGGTTTTAGAAAACTTTAAATGATTATCTTAATTAACTGGATGAGACTCCTATGGTAAGCTGTTGATGTTTGAGTAGAAAAAGAGTTTCAGGAATGTTGTCTAGGACATGGAAATGAGAATTATCTAATTCCATAGAATGTGCATCTTTGACTTTCTACTGACAACACTATTTTACAACTCTATAAGTGTAGAAATTAAGTTGTAGAAAACTGAATTTTCTTGTGATTCCTATACATAACAATAAAATAAATTTTGCTTGATAGAGATAGAATTAATTTCTAACCCCAAATGATGACCTTCCCAAGTATTGTTTTATTCTCTATAGGATACTAACTACTCTTGCATCTATGAACAATTTTTACAGCATTTTTCAGCATTTTCCTAACTGTTTTTATGTATTTTCTTCAAAGGTTTTTTGAAATAATTTTAATACCTTATGAGTTACCACATTAATTAATGAATTACACAAAACATTTGACATGTTACTCATATTTGTATCAAAGGCATAACTTTTCAAAAATTATACTTTAGCACTAATTATTTCTTCAATATCTTTACAAAGAAAATGTCAATAAGGGGATAATGATAATAATAATAATTATTATTATAAAATAATACAAACAAAATAACACCAGCAACTAGCTACCATTAAGTACTTAATATGTTCCAGGCAACACACTTATTATTCTATACCCTATGAAGTTGATTATTCCCACTTTTCACATGAGGAAACTGTTTAGAGGTATAAAGTAACTGGGTCAAAGTCCCATAACTTGCAAATAACAGATCTGGGATTTACACCCAGATTTTTCTGACTCCAAATTTGGTGCTTTTAACTAGTATACTATACAAGTTTTGATATGCATGAAGTGCTTTTTTCCCATTAAACATTAAATTAAAAGTGGTATATTTGGAAATATAATTATATCAATAAATAAAAATTAGTTATTAGGATATGTTGGTAACTAATTTTGTAGCCTGAATTATGAACTGGATAATCAGCTTCCTCCCATGAGTTTATATTTTCCTAGTTGTATGTGTAAATGCCTATTGAAATTGGTTTAGACACCTCATATTATTGTAAGGCTAATTTCATGGTGAACACTCTACAGTGCTAAAATGCAGACAAATTACTCTCTTTTTCAGGTCTCAACATAGAATTACACAGTCACAGGCATTCTAAGTAAAGCCAGGAAAACGCTGGCATAATAATGAAAGAGAGGAAGGTGATTTAATTAAACTTTTTTATGTATTCTAAATTTTTTTTCCTTATGAAATGTATGCTTTATAGACTAAAGCTAATTTCATAATCCAATACCTTTAAATATAAGAAACCAAGTAAGTGCAACACAAGCTAAACCACTAAGTGAAAACAAAAAGCCTCCAACACTGAAATAGACAAAAACATAAGACTTTAGTATTCCAGAAAGAAAATATCTCACTAATTTGAATTTATTAAGAGAAAATGGCTATTATAAGAGCTGGGAGTATTACTTGTACTTGTATATAATTGTATAATCATATATACAATATACATATATATGTACATATATACAATATATGTACATATATACAATTATATATGATTTAACTTTCATTTCAGATGAAATTTTTGTGAAGTCAGGTTTGATTTTTGTAGTGACAAACCTTCATTACTTTTTATTTACTAGATATAATTTTGCATAGTATTGCTTATTTTGTATAAAACCCTTCTAGACAACTTTTCATACTATGGTAAAGAACAGTATGAATTTATTATATCAGTATCACTATTTGACCTCTCCTTGTGAATTTACTACTTCAATATAACTTAAGTATTAATGGAATTTGAGAAAGAATAATTACTTTTACATGGGTTTCTTTGTACATTTGATTAAACCAAGTTTTCCCAAATATAATAATTACTGACACTGTCTATCATATAGGAGGTGATATAGTCTTTCATATTATCAACTGTCATGTAAAGAAGAAGCTATGTTTATTCTTAGATACAGAAAAATACATAGTTTTACAACTGTAAGGATAAAATTCAATGCCTAGATACTCTTCCTTAAAATGAAAGCTACACTTAGGTAAACTTACCTTTACTAAAATTTTTATTTCTTTAAAATTTATTTGTTTTTAATTGAAGGAAAATTGCTTTACAATACTGACTTGACTTCTGTCATACATCAAAATGAATCAGCCACATGTCCCCTCCATCTTGAATCTCCCTCCGACCTCCCACCCCATCCCAGTCTTCTAAGCTGTCACAAAGCACCAGGCTGAGCTCCTCCTGTGTTGTATAGCAACTTCCTATTATCTATCTATTTTACACACGGTAATCTCAAAAATGAAGAATGATCTCCATTACAAGGCAAACCATTATCACAGTAATCCACATCTATGCCCCAACCAGTAACACTGAAGAAGCTGAAGTTGAATGGTTCTATGAAGACCCGCAAGACCTTTGAGAACTAACACCCCAAAAAGATGTCCTTTTCATTATAGGGTGCTGCTGCTGCTGCTGCTAAGTCGCTTCAGTCATGTCCAACTCTGTGCGACCCCATAGATGGCAGCCCACCGGGCTCCCCCGTCCCTGGGATTCTCCAGGCAAGAACACTGGAGTGGGTTGCCATTTCCTTCTCCAATGCATGAAAGTGAAAAGTGAAAGTGAAGTCGTTCAGTCGTGTCCGACTTCCAGCGATCCCATGGACTACAGCCCATCAGGCTCCTACATCCATGGGATTTGCCAGGCAAGAGTACTGGAGTGGGGTGCCATCATCTTCTCCCATTATAGGGTATTGGGACGCAAAAGTAGGAAGTCAAGAAAAACATGGAAAAACAGGCAAATTTGGCCTTGGAGAACAGAATGAAGCAGGACAAAGACTAATAGAGTTTTGCCAAGAGAACACACTCGTTATAGCAAAGACCTTCTTCCAACAACACAAGAGAAGACTCTGCACATGGACATCACCAGAAGGCCAACACCAAAATCAGATTGATCATATTTTTGCAGCCAAAATAGAGAAGCTCTATACAGTCAGCAAAAACAAGACTGGGAGTGGACTGTGGCTCAGATGATGAACTCCTTATTGCCACATTTGGACTTAAATTGAAGAAAGTGGAGAAAACCAATAAGCCATTCAGGTATGACCTAAATCAAATCCCTTATACAGTGTATACAGATTATACAGTGGAAATGAGAAATAGATTTAAGAGACTAGATCTGATAGACAAGGTGCCTGATGAACTATGGACAGAAGTTCGTGACATTGTACAGGAGACAGGGGTCAAGACCATCCCCAAGGAAAAAAAATGCAAAAAATTAAGATGGCTCTCTGAGGAAGCCTTACAAATAGCTGTGAAAAGAAGCCAAAAACAAAGAAGAAAAGGAAAGATATAATCATTTGAATGCAGAGTTGCAAAAAATAGCAAGGAGAGATAAGAAAGGCTTCCTCAGTAATCAGTGTAAAGAAATAGGGGAAAGCAATAGAATGGGAAAGACTAGAGATCTCTTCAAAAAAATTAGAGAGACCAAGGGAACTTTTCATGCAAAGATGGGCTCAATAAAGGACAGAAATGGTATGGGCCTGATAGAAGCATAAGATATTAAGAAGAGGTGGCAAAAATACATAGAAGAACTATACAAAAAAGATATTCAAGACCCAGTTAACCACGATGGTGAGATCCCTGACCTAGAGTCAAACATTCTGGAATGTGAAGTCAACTAGGCCTTAGGAAGCACCACTATGAACAAAGCTAGTGGAGGTGATGGAACTCCAGTTGAGCTAATTCAAATCCTGAAAGATGATGCTGTGAAAGTGCTGCACTCAATATGTCAGCAAATTTGGAAAACTCAGCAGTGGCCACAGGACTGGAAAAGGTCAGTTTTCATTCCAATCCCTAAGAAAGGAAATACCAAGGAATGTTCACACTCCCACACAATTGTACTCATCTCACATGCTAATAAAGTAATCCTCAAAATTCTCCAAGCCAGGCTTCAATAATACATGAACTGTGCATTTGCAGATGTTCAAGCTTGTTTTAGAAAAGGCTGAGGAATCAGACATCAAATTTCCAACATCTGCTGGATCATTAAAACAGCAAGAGAGTTCCAGAAAAACATTTATTTCTGCTTTATTGACTATGCCAAATCCTTTGACTGTGTGGATCACAATAAACTGTAGAAAATTCTGAAAGAGATGGGAATACCAGATCACCTGACCTGCTTCTTGAAAAACCTGTATGCATGTCAGGAAGCAACAGTTAGAACTGGACATGGAACAACAGACAGGTTCCAAATAGGAAAAGGAGTACGTCAAGGCTGTATATTGTCACCATGCTTATTTAACTTATATGCAGGATATATCATTAGAAATGCTGGGCTGGATAAAGCACAAACTGGAATCAAGATTGCATGGAGAAATATCAATAAGCTCAGATATGCAGATGACACCACCCTTATGGCCGAAAGTGAAGAGAACTAAAGCGCCTCTTGATGTAAGTGAAAGAGGAGAGTGAAAAATTTGGCTTAAAGCTCAACATTCAGAAGACTAAGATCACGGCAACTTGTCCCAGCACTTCATGACAAATAGATAGGATACAGTGGAAACAGTGGCTTGCTTACTTACTTTATTTATTTATTTAATTTTGGCTCCAAAATCACTGCAGATGGTGATTGCAGCCATGAAATTAAAAGATGCTTACTCCTTGCAAGGAAAGTTATGACCAACCTAGATAGCATATTCAAAAGCAGAGACATTACTTTGCCAACAAAGGTGTGTTTAGTCAAGGCTATGGTTTTTCAAGTAGTCATGTATGGATGTGACTGTTGGAGTCTAAAGAAAGCTTAGCGCCGAAGAATTGATGCTTTTGAACAGTGGTGTTGGAGAAGACTTTTGAAAGTCTCTTGGACTGCAAGGAGATCCAACCAGTCAGGAGATCAGTTCTGGGTGTACATTGGAAGGACTGATGTTGAAGATGAAACTCCAATACTTTGGCTACCTGATGCGAAGAACTGACTCATTTGAAAAGACCCTGATGCTGGGAAAGACTGAGGGTAGGAGAAGAGGACGACAGAGGATGAGATGGTTGGATGGCATCACTAACTCCATGGACATGAGTTTGGGTAGGTTCCGGGAGTTGATGATGGTCAGGGAGGCCTGGCGTGCTGCAGTTCATGGAGTCGCAAAGAGTCAGACACTTCTGAGTGACTGAACTGAACTGAATATATATATTTCAGTGCTATTCTCTCAATTCAACCCACCCTCTCCTTATACCACTGTGTCCATAAGGCTGTTCTCTACCTGAGTTTCTATTCCTGCCTTGCAAATAGTTTCATCGTAACATTTCTCTAGATTTTTATATATATATATATATATATATATATATATATACACACACACATGTATTAATATACAATACTTGTTTTTTTATTTCTAACTTACTTTACTCGTATAACAACTCTAGGTTCACATATCTGACTAGAATTTACTCAAATTCATCCCTTTTTATGTTTGGGTAATATGCCATTGTATATATGTACCACGTCTTCTTTATTTATTCATTTGTTGATGGGCATATAGGTTTCTTCCATGTCCTGGCTATTGTAAATAGTGCTACAATGAATAGTGGGGGTACATGTGTCTTTTCAATTATGGTTTCCTCAGGGTATATGCCCAATAGTGGGATTCTCTGGGTCATATGGTAGTTTTAGTCCTATTTTTTAAGAGAAATATCCATACATTTCTCCACAGAGGCAGTATCAATTTGCATTCCCCAAAATATTGCAAGTGGATTCCCTTTTCTCCCTATTCTCTCCATAATTTATTGTTAGTAGATTTCTGCTGATGGCCATTCTGACCAGTGTGAAATGAAACATCATAGTTCTGTTTTGCATTTCTCTAATAATAAACAATTTTGAGCACTTTTTTTCATATATTTGTTATCCATTTGAAGGTCTTCTTTGGAGAAATACCTGTTTAGGTTTTCTGCCCAATTTTTGATTGGGGTTTCTGTTTTTGTGATATTCAGCTCCATGAGGCGTTTGTGTATTTTGGAGATTAATCATTTGTCAGTTACTTTATTTCCAATTCCGTTCAATCAGTCATGTGGTACACTTTGTGAACCCATGAACACCAGGCTTCCTGTCCATCACCAACTGCTGGAGATTATTCAAACTCATGTCCATGATCCAGCAATCCCACTGCTGGGCATACACACTGAGGAAACCAGAAGGGAAAGAGACACGTGTACCCCAATGTTCATCGCAGCACTGTTTATAATAGCCAGGACATGGAAGCAACCTAGATGCCCATCAGCAGATGAATGGATAAGAAAGCTGTGGTACATATACACAATGGAGTATTATTCAGCCATTAAAAAGAATACATTTGAATCAGTTCTGGTGAGGTGGATGAAACTGGAGCCTATTATACAGAGTGAAGTAAGCCAGAAGGAAAAACACCAATACAGTATACTAACGCATATATATGGAATTTAGAAAGATGGTAACAATAACCCTGTGTACGAGACAGCAAAAGAGACAGTGATGTATAGAACAGTCTCATGGACTCTGTGGGAGAGGGAGAGGGTGGGAAGATTTGAGAGAATGGCATTGAAACATGTAAAATATCATGTATGAAACGAGATGCCAGACCAGGTTCGATGCACAATACTGGATGCTTGGGGCTAGTGCACTGGGACGACCCAGAGGGATGGTATGGGGAGGGAGGAGGGAGGAGGGTTCGGGATGGGGAACACATGTATGCCTGTGGTGGATTCATTTTGATATTTGGCAAAACTAATACAATTATGTAAAGTTTAAAAATTATATAAAATTAAAAAAAAAAAAACTCATGTCCATTGAGTCAGTGATGTCATCCAACCATCATATCCTCTGTCGTCCCCTTTTCTTCCCACTTTCAATCTTTCCCAGCATCAGGGTCTTGTCCAATGAGTCAGTTCTTTACATCAGGGTCCAAAGTATTGGAGTCTCACCATGAGCATCAGCCCTTCCAATGAATATTCAGGACTGATTTCCTTTAGGATTGACTGTTGGATCTCCTTGCAGTCCAAGGGACTCTCTAGAGTCTTCCCCAACACCACAGTTCAAGAGCATCAACTCTTTGGATCTCAGCTTTCTTTATAGTCCAATTCTCACATCCATACATGACTACTGGGAAAACCATAGCTTTGACTAGACAGACTTTTGTTGGCAAAGTAATGTCTCTGCTTTTTAATACGTTGTCTAGGTTGGCCTTAACTTTTCTTCTAAGGAGCAAGCATCTTTTAATTTCATGACTGCAGTCACCATCTGCAGTGATATTGGAGCCCCCCAAATAAAGTATGTCACTGTTTCCACTGTTTCTCTATCATTTGCAATGAAATGATGGGACCAGATGCCATGATCTTAGCCTTCTGAATGTTGAGTTTTAAGCCAAGTTTTTCACTCTCCTCTTTCACTTTCATCAAGAGGCGCTTTAGTTCTCTTCACTTTCTGCCATAAGAGTGGTGTTATTTGCATATCTGCGGTTATTGATATTTCTCCATGCAATCTTGATTCCAGCTTGTGCTTCATCCAGCCCAGCGTTTCTCATGATGTACTCTGCATATAAGTTAAATAAGCACGGTGACAATATACAGCCTTGACGTACTCCTTTCCCGATTTGGAACCCGTCCATTGTTACATGTCAAGTTCTAATCATTACTTCTTGACCTGAATATAGATTTCTCAAGAGGCAGGTCAGGTAGTCTTGTATTCCCATCCCTTGTAGAATTTTCCAGTTTTTTGTGATCCACACAGTCAAAGGCTCTAACATAGTCATTAAAGCAGAAGTAGATGTTTTTCTGAAACTCTCTCTATGATCCAGCAGATGTCAGCAATTTCATCTCTGGTTCCTCTGTCTTTTCTAAAACAAGCTTGAACACCTGGAAGTTCATGGTTCATGTACTATTGAAGGGTGGCTTGGCAAATTTTGAGCCTTACTTTACTCGCATGTGAGATGAGTGCAATTGTGCAGTAGTTTGAACATTCTTTGGCATTGCCTTTCTTTGGGATTGGAATGAACAGTGATCTTTTCCAGTCTTGTGGCCACTGCTGAGTTTTCCAAATTTGCTGGTGTATTGAGTGTAGCACTTTCACAGCATCATCTTTTAAGATTTGAAATAGCTCAACTGGAAGTCCATCCACTAGCTTTGTTCATAGTGATGCTTCCTAAGGCCCACTTGACTTCACACTCCAGTATGCTTGGCTCTAGGTGAGTGATAACACCATCATGGTTATCTGGGTCATGAAGATTTTTTTTTATATAGTTCTTCTGTGTATTCTTGCCACTTCTTCTTAATATCTTTTGCTTCTGTTAGGTCCAGTGAACCTAACAGATGTGCCCATCTTTGCATGAAAATTTCCCTTGGTATCTCTAATTTTCTTGAAGCATTCTCTAGTCTTTCCAATTCTACTGTTTTCCTCTACTTCTTTGCACTGATCGTTGAGGCAGTCTTTCTTCTCTCTCCTTGCTATTCTTTGGAACTCTCCATTCAAATGGGTATGTATTTCATTTTCCCTTTGATTTCACATTTTTTCTTTTCTCAACTATTTGTAAGGCCTCCTTGAACAACCATTTCGCCTTTTTGTATTTCTTTTTTGGGGGGGATGATCTTTATCACTGTCTCCTGTACAATGTCACGAACCTCCATCCATAGTTCTTCAGGCACTGTATCTATCAGATCTAATCCCGGGAATCTATTTGGCACTTCCACTGTATCATTGTAAGGATTTGATTTAGATCACGCCTGAAAGGTCTAGTGGTTTTCTCTATTTTTGTCAGTTGAAGTCTGTATTTGGCAAAAAGAAGTTCATTATTTGAGCCACAGTCAGCTCCCAGTCTTGATTTTGCTGACTGTATAGAGCTTCTCCATCTTTGGCTGCAGAGAATATAATCAATATGATTTTGGTATTCACCATCTGGTGATGTCCATCTGTAGAGTCTTCTCTTATGTTGTTGGATGAGGGTGTTTGCTATGACCAGTGAATTCTTTTGGGAAAACTCTATTAGCCTTTGACCTGCTTTGTTTTGTACTCCAAGGCCAAATTTGTCTGTTATTCCAGGTGTCTCTTGACTACCTACTTTTGCATTCCAGCATCCTATATTGAAAAGGACATCTTTTTTCGGTGTTAGTTCTAGAGAATCATTTAACTTCTGCATTACTGGTCGGGGAATAGACTTGGATTACTGTGATACTGTATGGTTTGTCTTGGAAACAAACATAGATTACTCTGTCATTTTTGAGATTGCATCCAAGTATTGTATTTTAGACTCTTTTGTTGACCATGATGGCTACTCCATTTCTTCTAAGGGATTCCTGCCCACAGTAGTAGATATAATGGTCATCTGAGTTAAATTCACATATTCCCATCCATTTTAGTTTGCTGATTCCTAAAATGTCAATATTCACTCCTGCCATCTCCTGTTTGACCACTTCCAATTTGCTTGATTCATGGACCTAACATTCCGTGTTCCTATGCAGTATTGCTCTTTACAACATCGGACTTTACTGCCATCACCAGTCACATCCACAACTCTGTGCTTTTTTTTCTTTTCTCCATATCTTCATTCTTTCTGAAGTTATTTCTCCACTGATCTCCACCTACCCTCCTGCGGAGTTCATCTTTCAGTATTGTATCTTTTTGCCTTTTCATACTGTTCAGCAGTGGCCTGCTGCAGGGTTGGAGGCACTGAGTGCAGCAGTACCTGTATGGGACCTTTTGAAGAAGGTCGCCATTACCTTCATTACCTCCACCATAGTTTGGTCTCAAGTCACACAACAGGGAGGGAACACAGCCCCACCCATCAACAGATAATTGGATTAAAGATTTACTGAGGATGGCCCCACTCATCAGAATAAGACTCAGTTTCCCCCTAGTCAGTCTCTCCCATCAGGAAGCTTTCATAAGCCTTTTATCCTTCTCCATCAGAGGGCAGAATGAAAACCACTGTCACAGTAAAATAACCAATCTAATCACACGGACCACAGCCTTGTCTAACTCAATGAAACTATGAGCCATGCCCTATAGGGCCACCCAAGACAGACAGGTCATGGTGGAGAATTCTGACAAATGTGGTCCATTGGAGAAGGGAATGGCAAATCACTTCGGTATTCTTGCCTTGAGAACCTCATGAATAATATGAACATTTGCAATTAATTTCTCCCATTCTGAGGATTTTTTTCATCTCGTTTATGGTTTCCTTTGCTGTGCAAAAGCTTTTAAGTTTAATTAGGTCCCATTTATTTACTTTTGTTTTTAATTTCCATTATTGTAGGAGGTGGGTCATAGAGGATCTTGCTGTGGTTTATGTCAAAGAGTGTTCTGTGTATGTTTTCCTCTGAGTTTTATAGTTTCTGGTATTACACTTACTTTTTTTGAATACAAATATGAGTTGAGAGTATATATACATTCACAGACAGGTGAGTCTAATCTTTTGTGAATTGTGTGCTCTCCATAATTTTTGGTGTTCTCTAGAAAGCATCAATAAATTATCTAGGCAATTTAAAACTCCAATAAAATCTATAATTTTCTCAACTTCTTACAGTGAACTTTAACAAGTCTTGCATGTACCATATTCCTTTGGCCTTTCTAAAAGTGAAACATGATTCCCATCAAGTATATATACACAAGTGCTGAGTAAATGCTTAGAATTTGGTATACACAATGAAATTCTGTATTAATAAAACAGGAAATATTGACGTTTAATCCTACTGATAGTACTGAGTGTACTATAGTGAACTTTTGGTTTTATAATAAATTGGAAAGTCAAATATGACAGGTTTCCAATCTTTTACAAACTCCACTTATATGACAAAAAAATCCTTTAGCCACTATTTGTCAGTTAACCATAGAGGGTTTCAACTTTCACTTCTGTAAGATGACAGGAATATACTAGATTTTCAAGGTCCTTTCCATTTGTAGTTACATGTAATTTCATTATTGTCCTTCTGGACATTTATTTAAAGGGAAGAACAAGTTCAGCTCTACTTTTTAAATATACAACCAACTCAAGGTGATTTTCATGTGTTTTTTTTATTTTGTTTTCAATGTTGCATAACTAGGGAGTAATACCAGCAAGATAGTAGGCTAGTAAGTTCTAGTATCTTATTCTAGCACAAAAAGTTATGGAATAAACCAACAGAAACGGGCCCAGATAACTTTGCAGCAGTTTTGGAAACCAGTCAAGATCCAAAGAAATAAATTCCATGCTCATTTAAGAAAAAGAAGTAGCAGGAGGAGCTAAGATGGCGGAGGAGTAGGACGGGGAGAACACTTTCTCCCCCACAAATTCATCAAAAGAACATTTAAACACTGAGTAAATTCCACAAAATAACTTCTGAAAGCCGGCAGAGGACATCAGGCACCCAGAAAAGCAACCCAAGTCTTCGAAAGGAGGTAGGGAAAAATATAAAAGACAAAAAAAGGGACAAAAGAGGGAGGGACGGAGTTCCGTCCTGGGAAGGGAGTCTTAAAAAGAGAGAAGTTTCCAAACACCAGGAAACCTTCTCACTGCCGAATCTGTGCGGAGCCTTGGAAACACAGAGGGCAACATAACAGGGAGGAAAAATAAATAATTAAAACCCGCACATTGCAAGCCGTACGGTAACTCCCCCAGCGGAGAAGCAGTGCAGACGCCTGCATACGCCATTAGCAAGCGGGGGCTGGGCAGGGAGGCACGGCGCGGTGCGGGCTGCATCGCAAGAATCTGGCCTGAATACCCCGAGCACTATCTGAGCGAAATAATTTGGGCTAGCAAACCAGACTGTGGGATATCTACCACGCGAAAAGCCAGCCCTAACTTATGACACCGTCAGGCCCGCGCACGGAATAAAGGACTGAACAGAGATAGCCGGCGGCAGACCATCCCCCTCCGGTGATAGGCAGCCAGAGCCAGAAGGGGACAATCGCAGCCCCAGAGAGACATTATCTATAAAACTGTAAGCAGGCTTCTTTGCTAACTAAAACTTCTTGGGGGTCTGGACGGTCAACATCTGCCTGAGAAGGTGTGCCGGTGCACAACTAGATAACCGAGCTGCGGGGAGGCGATAAGTCGCAGCAATCGCACGCGCAAAACACATCACCTGAGCTGCTCGGATCTGAGAAGAGCACAAAACGCAGGCCCAACTGAGAGTCTGCGCCTCTGAGGACTACCCGAGTGCCTGAACTTGAGCGGCTTGGACCTGGGAAGTACAGACAGGCCAGGGCGGGCCGCGGATGGTTCGCGGGGGAGCAACCTAGAGCCTGAGCAGCATGGGCAGAGAGGCTACACGTGCCGTGAACTGGTGGCAGACCCAGTGTGGCTGAGGCACTGCGAGCACACGCCAGTGTTATTTGTTTGCATCATCCCTCCCTACCTCCCCTCAGTGTGACTGAACAAGTGAGCCTATAAAAAAAAAAAAATTTAAGTCCTCTATTATTCCTTTAATTTCCACTTTTATAACCGATTACTTTGCAAAAAAAAAAAAAGACCCTATTTTTTTAAAGCAAACTTTATATATATATATATATTTTTTAAACTTTATATAATTGTATTAGTTTTGCCAAACATCAAAATGAATCCGCCACAGGTATACATGTGTTCCCCATCCTATTTTTTAAATAATTTTTTGACCTTTTTTTTTTCTTTTTCCTTCTTTTCTTTAACATTGTATTTTTGAAATTCCAAACTCTACTCTAGATTTTTAATTTTAGCTTTTTAGTATTTGTTATCAATTTTGTACCTATAGTTTTTTTTTTATATATAATTTCTGTGACCCTTTTTTTTTTTTCTTTTTCTTTTTCTCTGTTTCTTTCTCTTCTTCTTTTAAATAACATTGTATATCTGAAATTCCAAACTCTATTCTAGATTTTTAATTTATGCTTTTTGGTATTTGTTATCAAATTTGTTCCTGTATTTTTTTAATATATATATAATTTATGTGACCTTGTTTGTTCTTGTTTGTTTTTTTTTTTCTCTCTCTTTTTTTTTTTCTTCTTTTTTTAACACTGTATTTTTGTAATTCCACACTCTACTTTGCTTTTTGGTATTAGTTATCAATTTTGTACCTATATTTTCTTTATAATTTTTGCGACCTTGTTTGTTTTTGTATGTTCATTTTTTCTCTCTTTCTTTTCCTTCTTCTTTTCTTTAACATCGTATTTTTGAAATTCCAAACTCTACTCTAGATTTTTAATTTTTGCTTTTATGTATTTGTTACCAATTTTGTACCTTTAAGAACCCAATCTTCAGTACCCATTTTTCACTAGGGAGCGAGATTACTGGCTTAACTGCTCTCTCTCCCTTTGAACTCTCCTTTTTCTCCACTAGGTCGCCTGTGTCTCCTCCCTAACCCCTCTCTACTCTACCCAACTCTGTGAATTTCTGTGTGTCCCAGATGGTGGAGAACACTTAGGGAACTGATTACTTGCTGGATCTGTATCCCTCCTTTTCATTCCCCCCATTTATCCTCCTGGCCACCTCTGCCACCTTCTTCCTTCTTCTCTTCTCTGTATAACTCTGTGAACAACTCTGAGTGGTCCAGTTGTGGAGTGCACATAAGGAAGAGATTACTGAATAGCCCACTCTCTCCTCTATTGACTCCACCTCATCTCATTCGGGTCACCTCTAACTCCCTCCTCACTCTTCTCTTCTCCATATAACGCTGTAAACCTCTCTGGGCGAAACAAGTTTCAGGGCAAGACATACCAAGCAAATTCTCCAGCAGCAAGGAACACAGCCCTAATCTCCAAGATACAGACAGCCCAAAGTCACCCCAAAACCATAGACATCCCGTAACTCATTACTGGACATTTCATTGCACTCCAGAGAGAAGAAATACAGCTACACCCCCCCCCCCCCAGAACACCGACACAAGCTTCCCTAACCAAGAAACCTTGACAAGCCACCTGTACAAACCCACACAGAGTGAGGAAATGCCACAATAAAGAGAACTCCACAAACTGCCAGAATACAGAAAGGACACCCCAAATTCAGCAATTTAAACAAGATGAACAGACAGAGGAATACCCAGCAGATAAAGGAACAGGATAAAAGCCCACCAAGCCAAACAAAAGAGGAAGAGATAGGGAATCTACCTGATAAAGAATTCCGAATAATGATAGTGAAATTGATCCAAAATCTTGAAATCAAAATGGAATCACAGATAAATAGCTTGGAGACAAAGATTGAGAAGATGCAAGAAAGGTTTAACAAGGACCTAGAAGAAATAAAAGAGAGTCAATATAAAATGAATAATGCAATAAATGAAATTAAAAACACTCTGGAGGCAACAAATAGTAGACTAACAGAGGCAGAAGATAGGATTAGTGAATTAGAAGATAGAATGCTAGAAATAAATGAATCAGAGAGGATAAAAGAAAAACGAATTAAAAGAAATGAGGACAATCTCAGGGACCTCCAGGACAATATTAAACGCTACAACATTCGAATCATAGGGTTTCCAGAAGAAGAAGACAAAAAGAAAGACGATGAGAAAATACTTGAGGAGATAATAGTTGAAAACTTCCCTAAAATGGGGAAAGAAATAATCACCCAAGTCCAAGAAACCCAGAGAGTCCCAAACAGGATAAACCCAAGGCGAAACACCCCAAGACACATATTAATCAAATTAACAAAGATCAAACACAAAGAACAAATATTAAAAGCAGCAAGGGAAAAACAACAAATAACATACAAGGGAATTCCCATTAGGATAACAGCTGATCTTTCAATAGAAACTCTTCAAGCCAGGAGGGAATGGCAAGACATACTTAAAGTGATGAAAGAAAATAACCTACAGCCCAGATTATTGTACCCAGCAAGGATCTCATTCAAATATGAAGGAGAAATCAAAAGCTTCTCAGACAAGCAAAAGCTGAGAGAATTCAGCACCATCAAACCAGCTCTCCAACAAATACTAAAGGATATTCTCTAGACAGGAAACACAAAAAGGGTGTATAAACTTGAACCCAAAACAATAAAGTAAATGGCAACGGGATCATACTTATCAGTAATTACCTTAAATGTAAATGGGTTGAATGCCCCAACCAAAAGACAAAGACTGGCTGAATGGATACAAAAACAAGACCCCTACATATGTTGTCTACAAAAGACCCACCTCAAAACAGGGGATGCATACAGACTGAAAGTGAAGGGCTGGAAAAAGATTTTCCATGCAAATAGGGACCAAAAGAAAGCAGGAGTAGCAATACTTATATCAGATAAAATAGACTTTAAAACAAAGGCTGTGAAAAGAGACAAAGATGGTCATTACCTAATGATCAAAGGATCAATCCAAGAAGAAGATATAACAATTATAAATTTATATGCACCCAACATGGGAGCGCCACAATATGTAAGACAAATGCTAACAAGTATGAAAGGAGAAATTAACAACAACACAATAATAGTGGGAGACTTTAATACTCCACTCACAACTATGGATAGACCAACTAAACAGAAAATTAACAAGGAAACACAAACATTAAACAATACAATAGACCAGTTAGACCTAATTGATATCTATAGGACATTTCATCCCAAAACAATGAATTTCACCTTTTTCTCAAGCGCACATGGAACCTTCTCCAGGATAGATCACATCCTGGGCCATAAATCTAGCCTTGGTAAATTCAAAAAAATAGAAATCATTCCAAGCATCTTTTCTGACCACAATGCAGTAAGATTAGATCTCAATTACAGGAGAAAAACTATTAAAAATTCCAACATATGGAGGATGAACAACACCCTGCTGAATAACCAACAAATCACAGAAGAAATCAAAAAAGAAATCAAAATTTGCATAGAAACTAATGAAAATGAAAGCACAACAACTCAAAACCTGTGGGACACTTTAAAAGCAGTCCTAAGGGGAAAGTTCATAGCAATACAGGCATACCTCAAGAAACAAGAAAAAGTCAAATAAATAACCTAACCCTACACCTAAAAGCAACTAGAAAAGGAAGAAATGAAGAACCCCAGGGTTAGTAGAAGGAAAGAAATCTTAAAATTAGGGCAGAAATAAATGCAAAAGAAACAAAAGAGACCATACCAAAAATCAACAAAGCCAAAAGCTGGTTCTTTGAAAGGATAAATAAAATTGACAAACCATTAGCCAGACTCATCAAGAAACAAAGGGAGAAAAATCAAATCAATAAAATTAGAAATGAAAATGGAGAGATCACAACAGACAACACAGAAATACAAAGGATCATAAGACACTACTATCAACAATTATATGCCAATAAAATGGACAACGTGGAAGAAATGGACAAGTTCCTAGAAAAGTACAACTTTCCAAAATGGGACCAGGAAGAAATAGAAAATCTTAACAGACCCATCACAAGCACGGAAATTGAAACTGTAATCAAAAATCTTCCAGCAAACAAAAGCCCAGGTCCAGACGGCTTCACAGCTGAATTCTATCAAAAATTTGGAGAAGGGCTAACACCTATCCTGCTCAAACTCTTCCAGAAAATTGCAGAGGAAGGTAAACTTCCAAACTCATTCTATGAGGCCACCATCACCCTAATACCAAAACCTGACAAAGATCCACAAAAAAAAAAGAAAACTACAGGCCAATATCACTGATGAACATAGATGCAAAAATCCTTAACAAAATTCTAGCAATCAGAATCCAACAACACATTAAAAGATCATACACCATGACCAAGTGGGCTTTATCCCAGGGATGCAAGGATTCTTCAATATCCATAAATCAATCAATGTTATACACCACATTAACAAATTGAAAAACAAAAACCATATGATTATCTCAATAGATGCAGAGAAAGCCTTTGACAAAATTCAACATCCATTTATGATAAGAACTCTCCAGAAAGCAGGAATAGAAGGAACATACCTCAACATAATAAAAGCTATATATGACAAACCCACAGCAAACATTATCCTCAATGGTGAAAAATTGAAAGCATTTCCTCTATAAAGTCAGGAACAAGACAAGGGTGCCCACTTTCACCATTACTATTCAACATAGTTTTGGAAGTTTGGCCACAGCAATCAGAGCAGAAAAAGAAATAAAAGGAATCCAAATTGGAAAAGAAGAAGTAAAACTCTCACTGTTTGCAGATGACATGATCCTTTACATAGAAAACCCTAAAGACTCCACCAGAAAATTTCTAGAACTAATCAATGATTATAGTAAAGTTTCTGGATATAAAATCAACACACAGAAATCCCTTGCATTCCTATACACTAATAATGAGAAAACTGAAAGAGAAATTAAGGAAACAATTCCATTCACCATTGCAACGGAAAGAATAAAATACTTAGGAATATATCTACCTAAAGAAACTAAAGACCTATATATAGAAAACTATAAAACGCTGGTGAAAGAAATCAAAGAGGACACTAATAGATGGAGAAATATACCATGTTCATGGATTGGAAGAATCAATATAGTGAAAATGAGTATTTTACCCAAAGCAATTTATAGATTCAATGAAATCCCTATCAAGCTACCAACGGTATTCTTCACAGAGCTAGAACAAATAATTTCACAATTTGTATGAAAATACAAAAAACCTCCAATAGCCAAAGCTATCTTGAGAAAGAAGAATGGAACTGGAGGAATCAACCTGCCTGACTTCAGGCTCTATTACAAAGCCACAGTTGTCAAGACAGTATGGTACTGGCACAAAGACAGAAATATTGATCAATGGAACAAAATAGAAAGCCCAGAGATAAATCCACACACATATGGACACCTTATCTTTGACAAAGGAGGCAAGAATATACAATGGATTAAAGACAATCTCTTTAACAAGTGGTGCTGGGAAAACTGGTCAACCACTTGTAAAAGAATGAAACTAGAACACTTTCTAACAAACACCTTACACAAAAATAAACTCAAAATGGATTAAAGATCTAAACGTAAGACCAGAAACTAGAAAACTCCCAGAGGAGAACATAGGCAAAACACTCTCTGACATAAATCACAGCAGGATCCTCTATGACCCACCTCCCAGAATATTGGAAATAAAAGCAAAAATAAACAAATGGGACCTAATTAAACTTAAAAGCTTCTGCACAACAAAGGAAACTATTAGCAAGGTGAAAAGGCAGCCTTCAGAATGGGAGAAAATAATAGCAAATGAAGCAATGGACAAACAACTAATCTCAAAAATATACAAGCAACTCCTACAGCTCAACTCCAGAAAAATAAATGACCCAATCAAAAAATGGGCCAAAGAACTAAATAGACATTTCTCCAAAGAAGACATACAGATGGCTAACAAACACATGAAAAGATGCTCAACATCACTCATTATCAGAGAAATGCAAATCAAAACCACTATGAGGTACCATTTCACGCCAGTCAGAATGGCTGCGATCCAAAAGTCTACAAGCAATAAATGCTGGAGAGGGTGTGGAGAAAAGGGAACTCTCTTACACTGTTGGTGGGAATGCAAACTAGTACAGCCACTATGGAGAACAGTGTGGAGATTCCTTAAAAAACTGGAAACAGAACTGCCTTATGATCCAGCAATCCCACTGCTGGGCATACACACTGAGGAAACCAGAAGGGAAAGAGACATGTGTACCCCAATGTTCATCGCAGCACTGTTGATAATAGCCAGGACATGGAAGCAACCTAGATGCCCATCTGCAGATGAATGGATAAGAAAGCTGTGGTACATATACACAATGGAGTATTACTCAGCCATTAAAAAGAATACATTTGAATCAGTTCTAATGAGATGGATGAAACTGGACCCTATTATACAGAGTGAAGTAAGCCAGAAGGAAAAACACCAATACAGTATACTAACGCATATATATGGAATTTAGAAAGATGGTAACAATAACCCTGTGTACAAGACAGCAAAAGAGACACTGATGTATAGATCAGTCTTATGGACTCTGTGGGCGAGGGAGAGGGTGGGGAGATTTGGGAGAATAGCGTTGAAACATGTATAATATCATGTATGAAATGAGTCGCCAGTCTAGGTTCGATGCACGGTACTGGATGCTTGGGGCTGGTGCACTGGGACGACCCAGAGGGAGGGGAGGGAGGAGGGAGGAGGGTTCAGGATGGGGAACACGGGTATACCTATGGCGGATTCATTTCTATATTTGGCAAAACTAATACAATATTGTAAAGTTTAAAAATAAAATTTAAAAAAAAAAGAAAAATAAGTAGGCAATTTTGTGAAATTCTTACTTGCTATTACCCCACTCCCTCCTAGAAAGACATGGTTTGGATTTGAGAAAGCAGTAGCTCAGCCCCAGCTCCTTCAGTTCCTTTTCCTGAATCAGAGAGAGAAGAGCAAAGCTAATAATCTACAATCTAACCCATCTCAATTGTTCCCAAAGAGGTTATTTTCTGTGTTACCTAGCTCAGAGCTCAGACAGTCTTATGTGGCATAGTTCAGATATCAGGCTAGGAAAAGCCATGAGAAGTAGTGCACATAGTTCGTGAAAATTGCGGGGAGATTACAGATGCACTGACAACTTAGAAAAGAGATTACTGATATTACAAAACTGCTGATTGTTCCAATAGAAAGCTAAGGCCCTGAAAGACAGCAGGGCCAAGACTCTTAGAAAGATGAATGGCAAAACCAATACAATATTGTAAAGTAATTATCCTCCAATTAAAATAAATATTTTTTTTTTAAAGAAAAGTAAGGCATTTAAAAGCAGCCATGTACACAGAGAATCACACACACACACACACAGGAAAAAGACGAATTTAGTAAAGGTCTGAGAAGACCTCAAGTCTTAATGCTAGGTTGATCTCAAGCACAGAACATAATTAGTGATTAATTAGTGACAGTCTTCCTATGCATGGAGCCAATCGGCAAGGATATTTAAAAATATCCAGTTTTCAACAAACATCCCAAAACATACAAATAAATAGGAAAATGAATATTACTCCAAAGAACAAAATAAACCTCCAGAGCCATTTTTGTTAAAAATATAGGCATCTGTCTTACTAGAGAAAGATATTAAAAGAACTGCCATATATTCTCAAAAAGCAAAAAGAAAAACAGGCAAAAAACTAAAGGAAACAGGAAAATGATAAATGAACAAAATAAGAATGTCAACAGAGGAAATAACTTATAAAGAAGAAAAAATAGAAATTCTGGCTCTGAAAGATGAAATGACTGAATTTAAAACCTTACTAGAAGGTTTAATTGGAGACTTGAGCAAGCAGAAGGAAGAATAAGTGAACTTGAAGACAAGTCTTTTGAAAATGATCAAGTGTGAGGAGGAAAAAAAAAATGAAGAAAAGTGAACTAAGTCTAAGGGCATTCTGAGATGACATCAAGTGAGTTAATACACACATTCTAGGAGAAGAAGTGGAAACAGAAAGAGAAGAAGAAGAAAGGAAGGAAGAGGAGGTGTGGAAGATCAAGAAGATATGGTTCTATAGTACTAGTAGAATTCAATTCCCCACTTACAATAATGAATAGAATAAACTAGACAGAAGATCAGTAAGTACATGAAAGATGAACAATTATAGGCCAATTGGACCTACTCCTCTAAAACTCAGAAGATACATTTTTCATGAGCAAGCAAGAAACATTATCCAAGATAAAGCATATTTTAGGCCATAAAACAAGTCTTAATAAATTCAAAAGACTGAAAACATGCAGTCTTTTCACAGTGGAATGAAACTCTAAATCAACAACAGAAGGAAAAGTGATATGTCTGCACATAGATAGAAGTGAAAGAATACACATTTAAACAAGTCAAAGAATACATTATAAGGGAAATTAGAAAATATCTTGAAGCAAGTGAAAATGAAAACATGACTCACAAGTGTCTTATGGAATGCAAAGAAAACAATGATAGGAGTCTATAACTGTAAAAGTTTACATATGAAAGGAAAAAAATTGCAAATCAAAAACCTAACTTTACACTTTGAAAAGGAAGAGTAACTAAACCCAAAGTTAGCATAAGGTAGGAAATAATAGAGATTATAGCATAAATAAATAATACAAAGATATAAAGACAATAGAAAAAAAACAATGAAATCAAGAGTTGGTTCTGCAAAATATCGAAATTGATAAACCTTTAGGTAGATTGAGTTTGAGAAAAGGACAAAACACATATAAAATCAAATGATGTGGAAATTAATACTGCTTTTATGAAAAAGAGAAGATGATAAAAGTACTATGAAAAATTGTTCACTAACAATTTGATTAACCTTGATGAAATGGACACATTTCTAGAAACTCACAACTCATCAAGATTAAACCATTATAAATCTATAATTGTAAGGAAATCAAAGGTTTCCTAACAAATTACAGTTGATCCTTGAACGGTGTGAGTGATAGAGGATCCCTGTACAGTTGAAAGTTTGTGTAAAACTTTACAGTCATCCCTCCATATCCATGGTTCTGTATCAGTGGATTCATGTATTTACTATAGAACAGTTTTTCAGTTGCTCAGTCATGTCTGACTCTTTGCCATACCATGGAATGCAGTATGCAAGGCTTGGCAGTCTTTCACCATTTCCTGGACCTTGCTCAAAGTCATGTCCACTGAGTCAGTGATGCTATCTAACAATCTTTTCCTCTGCCATCCCGTTCTCCTCCTGCCTTCAATCTTTCCCAGCATCAGGGTCTTTTCCAATGAGTTGGTGCTTCACATCAGGTGGCCAAAGCATTGGAACTTCAGGTTCATCATCAGTCCTTCCAATGAATATTCAGGACTGATTTCCTTTAGGATTAACTGATTTGTTCTCCTTGCAGTCCATGGGACTCTCAAGTGTCTTCTCCAGCACAACAGTTTGAAAGCATCAATTCTTCAGTGCTTAGCCTTCTATATGGTCCAACACTCACACCCACACATGACCTTTGGAAAAATCATAGCATTGACTATACAGACCTTTGTTGGCAAAGTGATATCTCTGCTTTTTAATATGCCATGTCATATGCCTTTTTAAGAGGCATGTCATAACTTTTCTACCAAGGAGCAAGCATCTTTTAATTTCATAGTTGCAGTCACCATCTGCAGTGATTTTGGAGTCCAAGAAAATAAGGTCTCTCACTGTTTCCATTGTTTGATCATCTGTTTGCCATGAACTGGTAGGACCAGATGCCATGATCTTTGTTTTTTGAATGTTGAGTTTTAAGCCAGATTTTTCACATTCCTATTTCACCTTCATTAACAGGCTCTTTAGTTCCTCTTCACTTTCTGGCATAAGGATGATGTCATCTGCATATCTGAGGTTGTTGATACTTCTCCCAGCAATCTTGATTCCAGCCTGTGCTTCACTGAACCCAGTAGTACTGTAGTACATATTTATTGAAAAAAAAATCCACACAAGTGGATTTGTGCAGTTCATACTGATGTTGCCTTAGGATCAACTGTAGTGAAAAATCTCACAACAAAGAAAAGACAAAGGTCAGATGGCTTCACTGGTGAATTTTCTCATATATTTAGAGAAGAATTAACACTAATCCTTCTCAAAATCTTTCAAAATATTGAAGAAGTAACAAAAAACACACAATGACACTATAAAAAAAAACTACACACCGATATTCCTAATAAATACTGAATGCAAAAATTTTCAACATAATACTAGCAAATTGAATTCATCAGATTATTAATATGATTATATATCATAATAAAGTGGGATTTCTTCCTGGAATGAAACAATGGGTTATCATATAAAAATCAATCCAAGTAATACACTATATACTATACATGAACCAAGAACTTCCAGATATTCAAGCTGGTTTTGGAAAAGGCAGAAGAACAAGAGATCAAATTGCCAACATCCATTGGATCATAGAAAAAGCAAGAGAGTTTCTGAAAAACATCTACTTCTGCTTTATTGACTACACCAAAGCCTTTGACTGTGTAGATCACAGCATACCATGGAAAATTCTTCAAGAGATGGGAATACCAGACCACCTTACTTGCCTCCTGAGAAATTGGTATGCAGATCAAGAAGCAGCAGTTAGAAATGGACATGGAACAAGGGCCTGGTTCCAAATTGGGAAAGGAGTACATCAAGGCTGTATATTGTCACCCTGCTTATTTAACTTATATGCAGAGTACATCATGCAAAATTCCAGGTTGGATGAAACACAAGCTGGAATCAAGACTGCCTGGAGAAGTATCAATAACCTCAGAGAGACAGCTGACACTACCCTTATGGCAGAAATTGAAGAACTAAAGAGCTTCTTGATGAAAGTGAAAGAGGAGAGTGAAAATGTTGGCTTAAAACTCAACATTCAAAAAATTTAGATCATGGCATCTGGCCCTATCACTTCATGGAAAATAGATGGTTAAACAATGGAAACAGCAAGAGACTTTATTTTGGGGGGCTCCAAAATCACTGCAGATGGTGACTGCAGCCATGAAATTAAAATATGCTTGCTCCTTGGAAGAAAAGCTATGACAAACCTAGACAACATATTAAAGGGCAGAGACATTACTTTGCCAACAGAATTCCATCTAGTTAAAGCTATGGTTTTTCCAGTAGTCATCTATGGATATGAGAGTTGGACCATAAGGAAAGCTGAGAGCTGAACAACTGAGGCTTTTGAACTGTCGTGTTGCAGAAGACTCTTGAGAGTCCCTTGGACTGCAAGGAGATCAAACCAGTCAATCCTAAAGGAAACCAGTCCTTAATATTTATTGGAAGGACTGATGCTGAAGCTGAAACTCCAATACTTTGGCCATCTGATGCGAAGAGCTGACTCATTGCAAAAGACCCTAATGTTGTGAAAGATTGAAGGCAGGACGACAAGGGAACAACAGAGGATGAGATGGTTGGATGGCATCACCAACTCGATGGACCTGAGTTTGAGCAAGCTCCTGGAGTTGGTGATGGACAGGGAAGCCTGGCGTGCTTCAGTCCATGGGGTCACAAAGAGTCAGACACGACTGAGCCACTGGACTAAACTGAACTGAACTGAATACACTACACTGGCAGAAAGAAGAGGAAAAAAACACATATTCTCTCACCTAATGCACAAAAAGTATGTAACAAAATACTTTCAATCATCTTTTAATGATAAAAGCAGTAACCAAAGTAGGAACAGAATAAAACCAACTTAACATAATAAAGGCCAGATATAGAAAACCCAAATCTATCATACTTAATGAGGAAAGACTGAAGGCTTTCTCTCTGAGATCAAGAACAAGACAATAATAGGAATTTTCACCACTTCTATTCAACATAGAGAAATAAAATGCAAACACACTGGAAAAGAAGAAATTAAAGAAGATACCATGAGGGAGAAAAATATCTCATGTTCCTGGATTAGCAGACACAATATTATTAAGATGTCAATATCACCAAAGTGATCTACAGAATCTATGCAATGTCTATGAAAACCCCAGCAACTTTTTTTGCAGGAATAGAGATATCCATTATAAACCTATATCGAATCTTGGGGATCCAGAGCAGCCAAAATAATTTTGAAAAAAGATGAACAAAGATTGAGGTTTAATACATCTTGATTTCAAAACTTACTAGAAAGCTACAATAATAAAGAGTGTGGTGCTGGCACAGTGACAGATGTAATTACAAACGATATAGAATACAGAGCCAGAAATATACCCTCACATACATTGTAAAATAATTTTTGTGAATGAGGCCAAGACCATTCAATGAGGAAAGGACAGTCTTTTCAACAAATATTCATAGGAAAAATGGATATCCACCTGTAAAATAATGAAGTTGTATTTTTACCTTACTCCATATACAAAAATTAACTCAAATGGATCAAAGGCCTGAACATAAGAGCTAGAACTATGGAACTCTTATAAGAAAACATAGGGGAAATGTTTTATGACATTGAATTTGGCAAAGATCTTTTGGATATGACCCCAAAAGCACAAACTATGAAGAAAAATTGGATTCAATATTAAAAACATTTGCACATCAAAGGGTACTATTATCAGAGTGCAAAAGCAACCCATGGAATGAAAGTAATGATGTGCAAATCACATATTTGACTAGAGGTTAATATACAGAATATATAAGGAACTCCTATAACTTGACAGCAAAAAGACAAACAACCCAAATAAAAATGGGCAAAGAACTGCAATAGACATTTCTATAAAGAAGATGTACAAATGACTAATAGCACACGTTAAGATGCTCAACAAAGCTAACCAATAGAGAAACCTAAATCACAAACACAAAGAGATACCACTTCAAATCTATTGGGATAGCTATGAAAAACAAATCAGTGTTGGTGAGGATGTACAGTAATAGAATTCCTTTTGCTTTGCTGGTGGGAATATAAAATAGTACAGCTTCAGTGGAAAACAGTATGGAGGTTCCTTAAACATTTAAAAATAGAATTTATGATAAAGAAACTCTGCTTCTATGTATACCCAAAATAATTGAAAGCAGAGGTTCAAACAGATATCTGTACACCTATATTCTAGCAGCATTTTTCATATTAGTCAAAAAGTGAAGCGACTCCAATTGTAAATTGATGAATGAGTGGATAAAGAAAATGATGTGGTATGTACATATAATGTCATATTTTTCAGCTTTCAAAAGGAAAGGAAATTCAGATAAATGCTATAACTTCTATGAAACTTGAAGAATTATAAGGCTCAGTAAAATAAGCCAGACACAAAAGGATTATTTATGACTCCACTTTTATTAGGTACCTAGAATTATGAAATTCATAGAAAAAGTAAAATGGTGGTTGCCAGGGACTGAGGTGAGGAAGGAATGGGGATTTATTGTTTAATGAGGATAGAGTTTCAATCTGAGGAAGTGAAAAAAGTTCTGGAGGTGGATGATGATAATGTTTCACAACAATGTGAATGTACTTAATGATACTGAACTGTGCACTTAAAAATGCTTAAAATGATAAATTTTATGTTATATATATTTTGCCAAACTAAAAAAATAATCTGGCGTAATGAACAGGTGATCAATTATTACTTTGCTAACTCTGGAGAAAACTGATATGAAAAAGCTCCCTTTTACATATGTCTAACTATAATATCCAATACTTTGGCCGCCAGATGTGAAGAACTGACTCATTTGAGTCACTCAGTCATGTCTGACTCTTTGCGATGCCATGAACTGTAGCCTAACAAGTTCCTCTATCTGTGGAATTTTCCAGGCAAGAGTACTCCAGTGGGTTGCCATTTCCTTCTCCAGGGGATCTTCCTGACCCAGGGATCGAACCCAGGTATCCCACATTGCAGGCAGAAACTTTACCTTCTGAGCAACCAGGAAAGCCCACATATATTTAACTATAATATCCAATACTTTGGCCACCTGATGTGAAGAACTGACTCATTGGAAAAGACCCTAATGCTGGGAAAGATCGAAGGTAGGAGGAGAAGGGGATAACAGAGAATACGATGGTTGGATGGCATCACCAATTCCATGGACCTGAGGTTGAGCAAGCTCCAGGAGTTGGTGATGGACAGGGAAGCTTGGCATGCTGCAGTCCATGGGGTCTCAAAGAGTGGTACATGGCTGAGTGACTGAACTGAACTGAACATTTGAGACAGTAATTGACCTTCTTTATGTTTTGCATAATTCTTAAAATTTGTTTGCATCTGTTAGGAACCAATCTCTTGAAAAGCATTCCAGATATACACTGAGTAGCAGGGAGCTAATCATTTAGGATTAAACTTAAGGGAAAAAAAAAAAAAAACTACCAAAAATCAATTATTCCCTGTAAGAAACAAAGTATTATCACTATCAATTATGCCTTTCAGAAGAAAAATAATAGTATTTGTATGCTTTCCTTTAGTCTTTTCTGCCTACATTTTATCCTATATATCACTGTTTTTGTTTTTTTTTTTTTTTAGTTTTATTTATTTTTTAAATTTTATTTTATTTTTAAACTTTACATAATTGTATTAGTTTTGCCAAATATCAAAATGAATCCGCCACAGGCATACATGTGTTCCCCATCCTGAACCCTCCTCCCCTCCTCCCCCCCACACCATCCCTCTGGGTCGTCCCAGTGCACCAGCCCCAAGCATCCAGTATCGTATATCGAACCTGGACTGGCAACTCGTTTCTTACATGATATTTTACATGTTTCAATGTCATTCTCTCAAATCTTCCCACCCTCTCCCTCTCCCACAGAGTCCATAAGACTGTTCTATACATCAGTGTCTCTTTTGCTGTCTCGTACACGGGTTATTATTTACCATCTTTCTAAATTCCATATATATGCGTTAGTATACTGTATTGATGTTTTTCCTTCTGGCTTACTTCACTCTGTATAATAGGCTCCAGTTTCATCCACCTCATTAGAACTGATTCAAATGTATTCTTTTTAATGGCTGAGTAATACTCCATTGTGTATATGTACCACAGCTTTCTTATCCATTCATCTGCTGATGGACATCTAGGTTGCTTCCATGTCCTGGCTATTATCAACAGTGCTGCGATGAACATTGGGGTACACATGTCTCTTTCCCTTCTGGTTTCCTCAGTGTGTATGCCCAGCAGTGGGATTGCTGGATCATAAGGCAGTTCTATTTCCAGTTTTTTAAGGAATCTCCACACTGTTAACAAATGGGACCTAATTAACCTTAAAAGCTTCTGCACATCAAAGGAAACTATTAGCAAGGTGAAAAGACAGCCTTCAGAATGGGAGAAAATAATAGCAAATGAAGCAACTGACAAACAACTAATCTCAAAAATATACAAGCAACTCCTACAGCTCAACGCCAGAAAAATAAACGACCCAATCAAAAAATGGGCCAAAGAACTAAATAGACATTTCTCCAAAGAAGATATACAGATGGCTAACAAACACATGAAAAGATGCTCAACATCACTCATTATCAGAGAAATGCAAATCAAAACCACTATGAGGTACCATTTCACACCAGTCAGAATGGCTGCGATCCAAAAGTCTACAAATAATAAATGCTGGAGAGGGTGTGGAGAAAAGGGAACCCTCTTTCACTGTTGGTGGGAATGCAAACTATATATCACTGTTAAATCAATTTTCTCCAAACTATTTTTCATTGTAATATTCCATTTCTCCAAAATTTAATTACCCTTTTGTCTGCGAGATAAAATCCAAAAGTTTTCATCTTGACATTTTTGGCTATCAAAAATCTGGTATGTAATTGAGTTTTTAATTGCTCTTCCAAATACCTTTAAGTTTAATGTCTCTGCTCATATTTATGAAGCTTTCTCCTTTACTTTCATGGTTTGGGTTGTGTTTTTTTCCTAGACCTGAAATTCTCTCCATTCTTTTTTATGCCTACAAAGTTCACATTCTACCTGGTTCATGAATTTCTCTTGAAAGATGCCATCCATACTGATCTGTCTTTTGAATTCTGATAACTTAACTGACCGAAAATTTGTCACTTGGACTTAGGCTATTATCAACTGCTGTGTGTGTGTGTATATATACATATATATAGGACTTCCCTGGTGGCTCAGACAGTAAAGCATCTGCCTATAATGTAGGAGACCCAGGTTCGATCCCTGGGTCAGGAAGATCCTCTGGAGAAAGAAATGCCAACCCACTCCAGTACTCTTGCTTGGAAAACCTCATGGACAGAGGAGCGTGGTAGGCTACAGTCTATGGGGTCACAAAGAGTCAAACATTAGTGAGTGACTTCACTTCACTTTATACATATGTATATATGTGTGTGTGTGTATATATATATATACACACACACATACATATATAGTGTGTGTGTGTGCATGCATTCTATCTTGAAAGGGAAAAGTGAAAATGTTAGTTGCTCAGTCGTGTCTGACTTTGTGATCCAGTGAACTGTAGCCTGCCAGTCTCCTTTGTCCATGGAATTTTCCAGGCAAGAATACTGGGGTGTATAGCCATTCCCTTCTCTAAGGGATCTTCCCAATTTAGGAATAGAACATGAGTGATAAAGCTACAAAGTAATATGACTGACAAAAAATGTAGCACACTTTGTTCATCCAGATTAATGTCTCCCATTCAAAGAAGCTACCTGTGAGGAATTAAATACTCAATGCAATACAGTCATTGTTCAGAACATCATAAACACCTCTCTTTGGGATATTTTTCTCTGTTTATTTTGCAGTGATAAGCCTTGGAGTTGGTGATGGACAGGGAGGCCTGGCATGCTGCAATTCATGGAGTTGCAAAGAGTCAGACATGACTGAGTGACTGAACTGAACTGAACTGAAGCCTTTTTTCTTAGAGAACTGATTCGGTTTTTGAAACAGTGAAGTTGTGATTTGAGCCAGTGAATAGTTGAGTGATATAGCTTGTAATAAAAATACATTTATTCTTACTCTGTCTCACTTTATAGAGTGACTATTAAATGATAAAACAATGTATTCTTTTCATACAATTCTCATGATGAATCTGTAATGCATATGCAAGATTTCTTCAAAATATTTTGAGCCTAGGAGTAAGGATAAAGTTAAAAAAAAATTAAACCTCTGAAAGAATTAACACTTATTTGGAAGACTACATTTGGCAGCTTAAAAATCCTTCTCATTTCTGAAAAAAACAAATAACGGAATAAATAATGAATAAATAAAAATATTTTACCGTTCGACACAGGCAGAAAGTCTGGAGCAATGGTTAGAAGCAGGGGCATCATGACCCCCAACCACATATAAAAATCCATTGTATGTTGCAACTCCTACACCTCCACGTCTTTTGGACATTGGAGCACACAGACTCCATCTGTTAGTGTGTGGGTCAAAATATTCCATAGATTTGAGGCAGGAACTTCCATCACGTCCACCAATAGCATATAGCCTAGAATAAAGACAGAAGTATGTGTGTGTGTGTGTGTGTATATTTGTGCATAGAATGAAAGTGAAAATACACCACACACAGCATTGAACTGTGTATTCTACTCCCTCAGGATTTTATAGCAAAAGGCCTGAATTTGTGAAGGCATTTGTTAAAGTCTACCTTACCCCAAGCCTACCTGCTTCATAATTTTTTTTGAAAGTTTCTTTTATATAATAGATTAAAGGTTTATATGGGAAATAAACTACAGAGAAAGGAAAGAGATAACAAAAGCATTGGTAGTATTTGTCTACTAAACCACAATAAAGCTGAACATTTTTAAAGATGGTAAGATCTTTCCAAAACCCAAATCCAGGAACCTTACAATTTTAGCTAGATTTAATTGCCTAGCATTAAACTCTCTATTGCTTTAGTGAACTATTTTATTTAGTGTAAAAAACATTTGTAACTAAGAAGATGTTAATTTAACAAATAACTACGGGAATAGGATAAAACCTAAAAACCAGATTTTTTTCCTAGGAAGATGTATTATCTATAACATTTCTCATAAATTTTAAAATGCCAATTTTTTTTGTATGTATTTATTTTTTTAATATAAATTTATTTTAATTGGAGGCTAATTACTTTACAATATTGTATTGGTTTTGCCATACATTAATATGAATCCACCACGGGTGGATTAGCAGTGTTTTTAATTTGTTATTGTTGTTCAACTCTTTTGTGGCCTACTCTTTGTGACTCTATGGACTGTAGTACACCAGGCTTCCCTGTCCTTCACTATCTCCTGGAGTCCACTCAAACTCATGTCCATTGAGTCACTGATGCCATCCAACCATCTCCTCCTCTGTCGTTCCCTTCTCCTCCTGCCTTCAATCTTTCCCAGCATCAGGGTCTTTTCCAGTGAGCCGGCTCTTCACATCAGGTGGCCAAAGTATTGGAGTTTCAGCTTCAGCATCAGTTCTTCCAATGAGTATTCGGGGTTGATTTCTTTTAGGCTTGGTTGGATCTCCTTGATGTCCAAGGGACACTCTTCTCCAGCCCCACAGTTCAAAAGCATCAATTCTTTGGTACTCAGCCTTTTTTATGTACCAACTCTCACAACCGTATATGATTGCTGGAAAAACCATAGCTTTGACTATACAGATCTTTGTCAGCAAAATGATGTCTCTGTTTTTTAATATGCTGTCTAGTTGTGTCATAGCTTTCCTTTCAAGGAGCAAGTTTCTTTTAATTTCGTGGCTGCAGTCACCATCCATAGTGACTTTGGAGCCCCCCAAAATGAAGTTTGTCACTGTTTCCATTTTTTCCTCACCTATTTGCCATGAAGTGATGGGATCAGATGCCATGATCTTCATTCTTTAAATGTGGAGTTTTAAGCCAGTTTTTCAATCTCCTCTTTCACCCTCATCAAGAGGCCCTTTAGTTCCTGTTTGCTTTCTGCCATTAGAGTGCTATCATCTGCACATCTGAGGTTGTTGATATTTCTCCCAGCAATCTTGATTCCAGCTTGTGATTCATCCAGCCCAGCATTTTGCATGACATACTCTGTATAGAGGGGGCTTTCCTGATAGCTCAGCTTGTAAGAATCATCCTGCAATGCAGGAGACCCACTCCAGTAGAATTGCCTGGAGAATTCTATAGACAGAGGAGCCTGACAGGCTACATTCCACAGGGTCACAAAAAGTCAGACATGACTGAACGACTTTCACTTCACTCTGCACAGAAGTCAAATAAGCAGGGTGACAATACACAGCCTTGACATACTCCTTTCTCAATTTTGAACCAGTCCATTGTTCCATGTCTGTTCTAACTGTTGCTTCTTGACCTGCATACAGGTTTCTCAGGAGGCAGGTAAGGTGGTCTGGTATTCTTACCTCTTTAAGAATTGTCTACAGTTGTTGTGATCCACACAAAGACTTTTGTGTAGCCAATGAATCAGAAATAGATGTTTTTCTGACATTATTTTTAGCCTAATTTAAATTTAATCCCAATCAATAGAGAAGATCAACATTTATTAAACTATATGCCTATAACTGCCCTTCACACTCAGCTGTGAACAATAGCAAGTTAAGCAAGACAAAATTAAATTATTTAAATTCAATTATTTCAGCCTCTTCTGTAATAGATAGGAGATCACTACTCAGTCACTGGATATCATTAAGGTTAGGCTAGAGATAATCAGATTTAGGAGAATTTTAAACCCGAAAACACTGTAAGTCTGGGTTTCCTGTTAACCAACAGACACTTCTTACTTTATGCTGTTGCTGCTAAGTCTCTTCAGTCGTGTCTGACTTTGTGCGACCCCATAGACAGCAGCCTACCAGGCTCCACCATCCCTGGGATTCTCCAGGCAAGAACACTGGAATGGGTTGCCATTTCTTTCTCCAATGCATGAAGGTGAGAAGTGAAAGTGAAGTTGCTCAGTCATGTCTGACTCTTCACAACCCCGTGGACTGCAGGCTACCAGGCTCCTCCACCCATGGGATTTTCCAGGCAAGAGTACTGGAGTGGGTTGCCATTGCTTTCTCCACTTACTTTATGCACAAGGTGCTAAAAAACAGCTGCATAAAAATTTATATTGAACCCAGTTATATGATGAGATACTGATTTTATGAATAATCAATACAGACACACAAGACTGTCATCCTGGTGTCTGAAATTTTCATCATTCATGTTCCTCCTATATGCTTGTCATTATCTCCAAAGATCCCTTTTCAGAAAGAACACAATTACAAGTTACCTGCAAGAAGAATAATTCAAGCTTGTAGAAACCTCTAATAATATCAAGTTTCAATCTATTATTTTCTCTCATAAGAAAGTGATCAGAAAGTAAGAAAGATTCAGAAAGATGAGACTAGCTATAATTCTAGAACACTTAGGAGAGTGCGTTTAAAGAGAAAAAAAGACTTGGCAAATTACAAAAAAAGACTGAAGTTTTGATAAGTCAAGAAAAAGTTATAACCAAAAAATGGTAGCTTCTTGAGGGTAAGATTGAAACTGGCTTGCCTACAAAAGTGCTTCTCAAATTTAATGTGTAATACAAGTTACTTGAGGATCTTCTTTAAATGTCTATTCTGATTCAGGAGGTCTGGGATCGGGTTTATTCAGTGTCAGACTTTATTTTTCTGGGCTCCAAAATCACTACAGATGGTGACTGCAGCCATGAAATTAAAAGACGCTTACTCCTTGGAAGGAAAGTTATGACCAACCTAGATAGCATATTCAAAAGCAGAGACATTACTTTGCCAATAAAGGTTCGTCTAGTCAAGGCTATGGTTTTTCCTGTGGTCATGTATGGATGTGAGAGTTGGACTGTGAAGAAGGCTGAGCACCGAAGAATTGATGCTTTTGAACTGTGATGTTGGAGAAGACTCTTGCGAGTCCCTTGGACTGCAAGGAGATCCAACCAGTCCATTCTGAAGGAGATCAGCCCTGGGATTTCTTTGGAAGGAATGATGCTAAGGCTGAGACTCCAGTACTTTGGCCACCTCAAGCGAAGGGTTGACTCATTGGAAAAGACTCTGATGCTGGGAGGGATTGGGAGCAGAAGGAGAAGGGGACGACAGAGGATGAGATGGCTGGATGGCATCACTGACTCGATGGACATGAGTCTAGGTGAACTCCGGGAGTTGGTGATGGACAGGGAGGCCTGGCATGCTGTGATTCACGGGGTTGCAAAGAGTCGGACATGACTGAGCGACTGATGTGATCTGATCTGATCTGGGACGGGGTTAAGATTCAGCATTTCTAAATAGACCTCAGTTAGTAATGTTACTGCTGATCTCAGGATATTTAATTAATTATTCATTTTAGATAAATATTTTCCATCATAATGAAAGGAGAGTTCCAACAAAGGCCTTTTACAATCCATTAGTAGGATGTCCTAGTCACTGGGAATGCTTATTGTCAGGTGTATCACATCACTGAAGTGCTGTACTACAAGAAATGCGAGCAAAAGCATGCATGTTTGGCTCTACTCACTTATTGTTTAATGTGACTACACCAACTGTGCTTCTAGGAGTTGACATACTGGCCACGTAATTCCACTGACGTCCTTCAGGGTCCCATCTTTCTACAGTATTTAGATAACTCCATCCATCATGGCCACCAACAGCATACATTGGTCCTTCAAGTGTGGCTACACCTAAAGGATAAAAATAGCATGAGAGCTCACCTAGGTAGGGCATATATAATAGATATTTCATTTTACAAGGAAGTGACTACTTAAAAACTTGATTTTTATCTATTAATGGTTTTGTAAATAGCCATTTAGTGAATAATTTGCCAATCGTGATTTGAAACTAAAACTAAATATGGTCTTTTAATCCTAGAAAATATCATGGAAGGGTATCATGGTTATAATGCTAAAGACATAGAAAGTAGATGAACACACCATTTCTTGCAATTAACAGAAATGGGAAGATGATTTTTCTCTGTCACAGTTTCAATGTCATTTTTCAAATATAAAAGGTAGATGAGATATGATACTGAATCTTAGATAAATACTAGAACTGTTGGCTCGGAGAAGGCAATGGCACCCCACTCCAGTGTTCTTGCCTGGAGAATCCCAGGGACGGGGGAGCCTGGTGGGCTGCCGTCTATGGGGTCGCACAGAGTCGGACAGGACTGAAGCGACTTAGCAGCAGCAGCAGCAGAACTGTTGGCTAAGTCTGATAATCTTTTTAATCCTTTATTTTTATTAAAGGGATACAAATGATTCCCATAAGACATCTCAGTAAACAGGGGTTTTTGAAGTTTAGTTAGAAATTTGTTCTATTCAGTTCAGTTGCTCAGTCATGTCCAGCTCTTTGCAACCCCATGGACTGCAGCAAGCCAGGCCTCCCTGTCCATCACCAACTCTGGAGTTTACTCAAACTCATGTCCATTGAGTTGGTGATGACATCCAACTATCTCGTCCTCTGTCGTCCCCTTCTCCACCCACCTTTAAATCTTTCCCAGCATCAGGGTCTTTTCAAATGTGTCAGTGGTTCAAATCAGTTGGCCAAGTACTGGAAGTTTCAGCTTCAGCATCAGTCGTTCCAATGAATATTCAGGATTGATTTCCTTTAGGATGGACTGGTTGGATCTCCATGCTGTCCAAGAGACTCTCAAGAGTCTTCAGCAATACCACAGTTCAAAAGTATCAGTTCTTCCATGCTCAGCTTTCATTATATTCCAACTCTCATATCATACATGACTATGGGAAAAACCATAGCTTTGACTAGACAGACCTTTGTTGGCAAAGTAATGTCTCTGGTTTTTAATACGCTGTCTAGGTTGGTCATAACTTTGCTTCCAAGAGCAAGCATCTTTTAATTTCATGCTGCAGTCACCATCTGCAGTGATTTTGGAGCTCCCCAAAATAAAATCTGTCACTGTTTCCACTGTTTCCCCATCTATTTGCCATGAAGTGATGCGACCAGATGCCATGATTTTAGTTTTTCGAATGTTGAGTTTTAAGCCAACTTTTTCACTCTCCTCTTTCACTTTCATCAAGAGGCTCTTTAGTTCTTCTTCAATTTCTGCCATAAGGGTGGTGTCAGCTGCATATCTGAGGTTATTGATATTTCTCCTGTAAATCTTGATTCCAGCCTGTGCTTCATCCAGCTCAGCATTTCTCATGATGTACTCTGAATATAAGTTCAATAAGCAGGATGACAATATGCAGCTTTGTCATACCCCTTTCCCGATTTGGAATCAGTTTGTTGTTCCATATCCGGTTCTAACTGTTGCTTCTTAACCTGCATGTAGATTTCTCAAGAGGCAGGTCAGATGGTCTGCTATTCCCATCTCTTGAGGAATTTTCCACAGATTATTGTGATCCACAGAGTCAAAGGCTCTGGTATAATCAATAAAGCAGAAGTAGGTGTTTTTCTGGAACTCTTTTGCTTTTTCTATGATACAGCGGATGTTGGCAATTTGATCTCTGATTCCTCTGCCTTTTCTAAATCCAGCTTGAACATCTGGAAGTTCATGGTTCACGTATTGTTGAAGCCTGGCTTGGAGAATTTTGAGCATTACTTTATTAGCATGTGAGATGAGTGCAATGATGAGGTAGTTTGAGCATTCTTTGTCATTGCCTTTCTTTGGGATTGGAATGAAAACCAAACTTTTCCAGTCCTGTGGCCAGGCTGCGTTTTCAAAATTTGCTGGCATATTGAGTGCAGCCATTTCACAGCATTGTCTTTAGGATTTGAAATAACTCAACTGGAATTCCATAACCTCTACTAGCTTTGTTCGAAGTGATGCTTCCTAAGGCCCCCTTGACTTCACATTCTAGAATGTCTGGCTCTAGGAGAGTGATCACACCATGATGATTATCTGGGTCATAAAGATCTTTTTGTGTAGTTCTTCTGTGTATTCTTGCCACCTTTTCTTAATATCTTCTGCCCTCCACTTGGTATCTCTCATTTTCTTGAAGAGATCTCTAGTCTTTCTTATTCTATTATTTTCCTCTATTCCTTTGCATTGATTACTGAGGAAGGCTTTCTTATCTCTCCTTGCTCTTCTTTGCTACTCTTCATCCAAATGGGTATATCTTTCCTTTTCTCCTTTGTCTTTCCCTTCTCTTCTTTTCTGCCAAAGCCTTTGACTGTGTGGATCACAATAAACCGTGGAAAATTCTGAAAGAGATGGGAATACCAGACCACCTGATCTGCCTCTTGAGAAATTTGTATGCAGGTCACGAAGCAACAGTTAGAACTGGACATGGAACAACAGACTGGTTCCAAATAGGAAAAGGAGTACGTCAAGGCTGTATTTTGTCACCCTGTTTATTTAACTTATATGCAGAGTACATCATGAGAAATGCTGGACTGGAAGAAACACAAGCTGGAATCAAGATTTCTGGGAGAAATATCAATAACCTCAGATATGTAGATGACACCACCCTTATGGCAGAAAGTGAAGAGGAACTAAAAAACCTCTTGATGAAAGTGAAAGTGCAGAGTGAAAAAGTTGGCTTAAAGCTCAACATTCAGAAAACGAAGACCATGGCATCTGGTCCCATCACTTCATGGGAAATAGATGGGGAAACAGTGGAAACAGTGTCAGGCTTTATTTTTCTGGGCTCCAAAATCACTGCAGATGGTGACTGCAGCCATGAAATTAAAAGATGCTTACTCCTTGGATGGAAAGTTATGACCAACCTAGATAGCATATTCAAAAGCGGAGCCATTACTTTGCCAACAAAGACTCATCTAGTCTAGGCTATGTTTTTTCCTGTGGTCATGTATGGATGTGAGAGTTGGACTGTGAAGGCTGAGTGCTGAAGAACTGATGCTTTTGAACTGTGGTGTTGGAGAAGACTCTTGAGAGTCCCTTGGACTGCAAGGAGATCCAACCAGTCCACTCTGAAGATCAGCCCTGGGATTTCTTTGGAAGGAATGATGCTAAAGCTGAAACTCCAGTACTTTGGCCACCTCATGAGAAGAATTGACTCATTGGAAAAGATTCTGATGCTGGGAGGGATTGGGGGCAGGAGGAGAAGGGGACGACAGAGGATGAGATGGCTGGATGGCATCACTGACTCGACGGTTGTGAATTTGAGTGAACTCCGGGATTTGGTAATGGACAGGGAGGCCTGGCGTGCTGTGATTCATGGGGTTACAAAGAGTCGGACACGACTGAGTGACTGATCTGATCTGATCTGATCTCTTCTTTTCATAGCTATTTGTAAGGCTTCATCAGACAACCATGTTGCCTTTTTGCATTTCTCTTTCTTGGGGATTGTCTTGATCCTTGCCTCCTGTACAATGTCATGAACCTCCATCCTTTGTTCTTCAGGCACTCTATCAGATGTAATCCCTTGAATTTATTTGTCTCTTCCACTGTATAATCATAAGGGATTTTATTTAGGTTGTGCCTGAATGGGCTAGTGGGTTTCCCTACTTTCTTCAATTAAGTCTGAATTTGGCAATAATGAGTTCATGGTCTGAACCATAGTATGCCCCCAGTTTTGTTTTTACTGACTGTATAGGGCTTCTCCATGTTTGGCTGCAAGAATATAATAAATCTTATTTTTTCTATTGGATTCTATGAATAGCTCCTTTGTGTTTCTCATCTGCTCTGGGAATTCACGTTACTGGTTCCTCCTGCTGCCTTCTTCACCATCTCAATTTGCCATCCACACTACCTCTCCTATCTCTTTAGCAATAGCAATTAAGAGTTTTAAAATTTGCTTCAGTGTCTCTGTAAGATATGTTTTCTAAAAAATCACACATACAGAACTGAGCTGAATAATTACATAGTCTATCATTTGATATAATTTATCAGTTACATTGAGGCAAACAATACCCATCTTGGATATGTCACACTTCAGCTGTGTAAAATTTGGTTCTTTAAAAGCAATGCAATTATTCTTTTCTTAAAAAACAAACTCTGTAGTATTGAAACATATGGAGTCTAGCACTAAGAGAAGCAGATCTTGACAAGCCATCAGGAGAATCAAAGTTCTTCACTGTTCAAGAAGTCTCTATTCTTTCTTAAGCTTCTTGGGAACCTCTGACTTAAGTATAAATTAGGGCTGCTCTCAAGGAAAGTGGTTTTCTAAATAGCCCTGCCTTCAAACTGCATCCAAAGGCTTTTGCCTAAATATAGATTTGATTCTTATGGGAAGGGACACTAGTAACTAGAAACACAGTGTCTCTCCATTAGCAAGTGTTCTTTTCTCTAAACTGACCTTAGAAGAAAACTTGTAGTTGCATGCTCCTCAACAATATATTCTTTCTAAAAGGTTTTATCCTTCCTGAAGTGGGACCCCTTTAAAATACCATTGGAATGGAGGTACAGTTACAACAAGTATGACACATGAAACAAGGAAAAACTTCACATGCTTTTACCATTTATTTAAGCTTTTCAGAATTTTCAGACATTTTGAATATGAGTATGACTAAATCTCAATGATATGCACTTATTTAAGCTCTAGTAAATGTACAGTCTTTAGACTATACAACATTAAGCTCTTACCTAAACCATGCCTGTGTGTTGACATGGGAGGCATCACTGTCCAGATTTTGCCAACTGGATTAAAACATTCCACAGTATTCAAAGTTTTTAAACCATCTCTTCCTCCCACAACATAGAGTTTGTTATCAATAACAGCAACTCCAAACTGAAGCCTACGCCCATTCATGGTGCCAATATGTAGCCAGCGGTTGGTTCGGAGGTCATATTTTTCAATTGTAGTGGTACCTGTTAAAGGGATATTAAACAATGCTAAAAACTACTTGTGCAAAATGTTTTAATCATTTATATTATATTTATGTATCTATATTTATAGTATAGAATCAGTGATTGCAGTTCAAATTAAAATAAGTAGTCCAGATAATTCTCCAACCTGTATGACAAGGCAAGGATAATATTTCACCACTTCTGAATCCAAATGGAAAAGTGAGAATAAAATAGTTTATTTAATATATATGGTTTATATGTTTATAATGACTTCTTTGGCTATAATATGCTATTGTTAGTACTAACACAGGTTCCAGACACCATATTTTACAACAAAAACTGCTTTGGAATGTATTACTAACTGTTTACACACCCATTATAGTTTTACTTGACTATGAACATTCAATGTACTAATTTACGCCCTTTTATTTTACTCAGTTTGGTCTGTATGTGTGTGTTTATTTAAAAAACAAATGACTAAAGGAACAGAAAAGAAAATTCCTTTTAAATGGGCCTTCAGTGTTAATTCACATTATTCACATAATAACATTTTTGTCCTTTATTGTGCCCATCTTTGCATGAAATGTTCCCTTGATATCTTTAATTTTCTTGAAGAGATCTTCTTGAAATGAAAGCTAGGCTGCACTGATTACTAAAATTATAGAGGTATTAATGATGAAGTAAGTAGAAAATTATACCAAGCTACATTAATCAACTATATATAGAAGACTTACATTAAAATGATGTAGAAATCTGCTTAAAGCCAAGTTATTTTTTCCAAACATTAAATAAAATATAAAAGATGGATTTACTCTATATCTCTTATCTGCATCTATGAACATATATGACTGATAGTTTTGTATCTTTAATTCTGAAATGTCTTTAGCCCATTTTCCTACTAATCAAAATGTAGATCATCTAGCTGGCTTATTATGGCAACTCTGTATTTGATTGAAAAAGAGTTTTCTGTATGGATTCATTTTGATATTTGCAAAAACTAATACAATTATGTAAAGTTTAAAAATAAAATAAATTTAGAGGAAAAAAAAAAAAAGAAAAAGAGTTTTCCTTTTTTTAACTAATCTTTTTCTTTGGGACTCACTTCACATTTTTTTCTGTGTTTATTAATTTTCTGCCCTAAAATGTGGCAAATATTGCTTCTTACTTCATTTCAAAGTTCCTATTCAGCTCTCACTTATGATCTATTCAAGGGTGAACAAAATCAACTAAACTTTGTGGTATTGTTTAGAACAATAGTTCCTGCAGTCATGAACATATATAATTTAGTTATTTCCTCCATCTTTTTTAAATGAACTTAAAAATCACTATATTAGCCCTTATTTGTTCCCTGCCATACTGTCTCTCAGAATTCATTATTTTAGTAAGTTAAAATTTACTGAATACGTGGCATACACAAAAGCCTGAAGTTTAGCATTCAACCATTTAAAAATTTTGACTGTGTGATCGTACTGACAACTTTTTGATGACTCTTTTAATATACACGGTAGGGGTTATAGTTAATTACAGCCACTTGTGTGGTATCTATATTTAGCAACTAATTCCAAGTTAATTGTATGAGTCAAAAGGAAATTAAAGACTGAGGAAGTACTATATTTCCTAAATATCAAAAGGTGAAAGTTCAAAAAGTATCTTAAAAAGATAAATAAAACTACACATTGTAAGAAAAGGCATGCATATAGAAAACATTTTAAGAATGTAAATTGGTATGTTTTTAAATGCAATACTGATTCACATAGATAAATGTTATCACCTCAATATTTTTGCTTTATGTAGGTTTTTTTTTTTTCTTTCTTTTTTTGCTCCTATGTGTTCAATCTGGTTTTTCAATTCTAAGACCCTCAAAGAGAGGGGTCAGTTTTGTTGTTGCTGCTCTTTCATCTAAGATAGTGGCAATATAGCAACAAAGAACACAAAATTTGAGTAATAATTCCCAGTCCAGTAGTTCTACGATGCTTGCCCTTGGCATGGCTATCTAACCTTAAGAGCCTTAGTTTCCTCATCTCCAAAATTAAGGTAATAAAAATCTATCTTGTAGCATTACTGTGAGGATTAGAAATGATGTCTGCAAAATGCCAATCAAGGATCAAGTATTCAAAAATAATTATATTTACTATTATTGTAGTTTTCTGTAATTTCCCATAAAGCTTTTTATATTTTCATATACTAGGTATTTCAAGAGTCTCAAAATGATGGCTTTACTTCTTTCCATATCAAACTGTGGTAGCAGAGTCAAGGATTATAGGCTCACATTTCATTCATTTTTGTAAGCTATTAAGGAGTTGAAGATACATATTACCATCTTGTGTAATATATTCATTTGTGTAATGTTAACGTGAAAGACAAGAACCTGAAAAAATAACAAAAACAGTAAATAAACACAAAAACCAAACAAATAAACACAAATTTTCCCATTTCTCACTCCGCTAGTTGGATATTTTTAAAATCAAATATTATAGATAGCCATGTTTACATTTTATACTTAATACCCTTTTGATTTAATATCAAACAATACACCTTTTAAATTCTGTGCCTGTTCTTTCTATTCAACAAAATGCAGTAAAATATCAAGTTGCTAGACTTAAAATCTATTATAACATTTTACTGTATTTGTTATTTTCTGAAGAACACTAGTTCTGTGAAGTTACTCTACAACTTTGGAAAATAATTGCAGTTGCAAACTCCTGTTATACAGGTTTATTATTAATTGACATATCTCCTATATGGTCTTCCAATTTCCAATTACACATACCAAAAGAAAAAATAGTTTTCCAGAAGCATAGAACTTTGATTTTTGCATCATTGTCTACAAGGTGTCAAAACATTTCCATGTATTTTTTAAGTGAGTTGATTTTAGTTCCTACACAGCCAATTCTTAATTACAAAATCCTTGCCTCATTGTTTTGGCAACATGGTTCTATAGGTAGAAATCAATGTAAAGAAACAGAACTGTGGGAAAAAAATATTTTAAGAAGTATTCAAGGTAGACATGATGGCTTCAGAAATTTTTCCCTATTCCTACTGAAAACAATTCTTTTGTAAAATCACTATTTTTATTCCAGAATTGAATTGCTGATCTTGTTATCAATGCTTCAAGTTTATTTGTAAATGGTCTTTGGTCATCTATCAGGAAACTGACAGCAAGAAATTAGAAGTCATTCTCCTATTTCTGTCAAAAAGCAAATTTGGAGGACTTCATCCCTTCCACTTATGATAAAGCTGTAAGTTCTCCCTGAAAAGATCTTAGGTTGCAAAGCAAATACTCAAATAAAAAAAAAAAAAATGCTGCCATAAGAGTCACAAAATACCCCAAATTGCCAACACAACCTTGTGGAAAAAGGAAGCAAAGCTGGATGTATCACCTTCCCAGACTTCAGACTATACCACAAAGCTAAAGTCATCAAAAGAGCATGGAACTAGCACCAAAACACATACAAAGATCAATGGTACAGAATAGAAAGTACAGAAATAAGCCCCCACACACGGTCAATTAATCTATGACAAAGGAGGCAAGCATATACAATGGAGAAAATATAGTCTTCAACAAGTGGTGCTTAGAAAACTAAACAGCTACATGCAAAATAATGAGAAAGAACATTCCTTCATACCATATACAAAAATAAAATCAAAATGGTTTAAAGACCTAAATGTAAGATCTGATACCATAAAACTCCTAGGAAAAAAAAAGCAAAACACTACTTGACATAAATCACAGCAATAATTTTTGGTTCCATCTCTTAAGGCAAAATAAATAAAAGCAAAAAATAAACAAGGGGGTCTAATTAAATTTAAAAGCTTAATTAGAAAAATAATTAGGAAAATACCAACAAAATGAAAAGGCATCCTATGGAATAAAGAAAATGTTTGCAAATGATGTGAAATACAAGAGGTCAATATCCAAAATATGTAAATAGCCCATACATTCAATATAAAAAAAATAAAAAATGGGTAGAAGAACAGAATAGACATTTTTCTAAAGAAGACAAATAGGTAACTGGCAAATGAAAAGATGCTTAGCATTGCTAATTATTAAAGAAAGGTAATAAAAAACACAATGAGATATCACTTCACACCTATCAGTTAACTATCATCAAAAAGTTTCCAAATAACAAATGATGGAAAGGATGTGGATAAAAGGGAACCCTTGTATGCTACTGTTCGGAATATAAATCGGTATAACCACTATGGAAAACGGTATGAAGGTTCCTCAAAAACTAAAAATATAACTATCATATGATCCAGAAATCCCACTATTGGGGTGTATATACCAAAAAACCAAAATGCTAAATCAAAATTATATATCCACTACAATGTTCATGGAGAAGGAAATGGCAACCCACTCCAGTGTTCTTGCCTGGAGAATCCCATGGATGAAGAAGCCTGGTAGGCTGCAGTCCATGGGGTCGCACAGAGTCAGACACGACTGAAGCGACTTGGCAGCACAATGTTCACAGGAGAACCATACACAATACTCAAGACATGGAAGCAACCGAAGTGTCATCAACAAACAAATGGATGAAAAAGATGCTATCAGTTCAGTTCAGTCACTGAGTTGTGTCCGACTCTTTTCGACCCCATGAATTGCAGCACGCCAGTCCTCCCTGTCCATCACCAGCTCCCGGAGTGTACTCAAACTCCCATCCATTGAGTCGGTGATGCCATCCAGCTTTCTCATCCTCTGTTGTACCCTTCTCCTCCTGCCCCCAATCCCTCCCAGCATCAGAGTCTTTTCCAATGAGTCAACTCTTCGCATGAGGTGGCCAAAGTACTGGAGTTTCAGCTTGACCATCATTCTTTTCAAAGAACACCCAGGACAGATCACCTTTGGAATGGACTGGTTGGACCTCCTTGCAGTCCAAGGGACTCTCAAGAGTCTTCTCCAACACCACAGTTCAAAAGCATCAATTCTTTGGTGCTCAGCTTTCTTCACAGTCCAACTCTCACATCCATACATGACCATTGGAAAAACCATAGCCTTGACTAGATGGACCTTTGTTGACAAAGTAATGTCTCTGCTTTTGAATATGCTATCTAGGTTGGTCATACCTTTCTTTCTACAGAGTAAGCGTCTTTTAATTTCATGGCTGCAATCACCATCTGCACTGATTTTGGAGCCCCAGAAAAATAAAGTCTGACACTGTTTCCATTGTTTCCCCATCTATTTGCCATGAATTAATGGGACCAGATGCCATGATCTTCGTTTTCTGAATGTTGAGCTTTAAGCCAACTTTTTCACTCTCTTCTTGCACTTTCACCAAGAGGCTTTTTAGTTCCTTTTCACTTTCTGCCATAAGGATAGTGTCATCTGCATATCTGAGGTTATTGATATTTCTCCCAGAAGTCTTGATGCCAGCTTGTGATTCTTCCAGACCAGCGTTTCTCATGATGTACTCTGCATATAAGTTAAATAAACAGGGTGACAATATATAGCCTTGACATACTCCTTTTCCTATTTGGAACCAGTCTGTTGTTCCATGTCCAGTTCTAACTGTTGCTTCCTGGCCCGCATATAGGTTTCTCAAGAGGCAGATCAGGTGGTCTGGTATTCCCATCTCTTTCAGAATTTTCCACAGTTTATTGTGATCCACACAGTCAAAGGCTTTGACATAGTCAATAAAGCAGAAATAGATATTTTTCTGGAACTCTCTTGCTTTTTCAATGATCCAGCGGATGTTGGCAATTTGATCTCTGATTCCTCTGCCTTTTCTAAAACCAGCTTGAACGTCTGGAAGTTCATGGTTCACATACTGCTGAAGCCTGGCTTGGAGAATTTTGAGCATTACTTTACTGGCGTGTGAGATGAATGTAATTGTGGGGTAGTTTGAGCATTCTTTAGCATAATATTTCATTGTGTGTGTCACACACACACACACAGTAAAATATTATTCTGCCAAAAAAGAGGGAAATTCTGCCATTTACAGTAACACTGATGGGCCTAGACATATTACGCTTAGTGAAGTAAGTCAGACAAATATAAATCTGTACATGATATCACTTATATGTGAAATCCCCCCAAAAATGAATGTATATCGAATACAGAAAGAGATACACACATACATTATAGAAAACATTTTTGTGGTTACTAAAAATGAGAGGGAAGGAGGGAGGGACAAATTAGGGGTATGGGATTAACAGATACAACCTACTGTTAATAAAATGGACAAGTAGCAAGGATCAGAGCCATTATCTTGTAATAACTTAGAATATCATCTAAAAAAATACTGAATCACCATGGTGTACACCTGAAACTAATATAATAAGTCTATACTTCAATATAAAGAAATTAAATTTATCATAGAAAAAAAATTGCCCTCATAAGAGAAAAAGTACATTTTTAACAGTTAATGAAATCTAATGAAAGGCTTATATCCCATAAGGCAATTGTAAAAAAAAAAAAGTATCAGAAAATTTATATTACTTTATTTATAAAAATTAGCTTTAGATGCACACATTTCAACATGGCTTTAATACCACCCTCACAATTTGGAGGGTGTTAAGAGTAATTATGAGTCCCATGGACAGAGGAGCCTGGTAGGCTGCAGTCCCTGGGGTCGCTAAGAGTCGGACATGACTGAGCGACTTCCCTTTTTCATGCATTGGAGAAGGAAATGGCAACCCACTCCAGTGTTCTTGCCTGGAGAATCCCAGGGACGGGGGAGCCTGGTGGGCTGCCATCTATGGGGTCGCACAGAGTCAGACACGACTGACGTGACTTAGCAGCAGCAAGAGTAATTAATTTGCTTCTGTTACCTTTCATAGCATCCATGCCTCCTACAGCATAAAGTGCTCCCATCGTTGATTTTCTAGGCCTTGTCCTAGGACTTTGCATCATGGGTCTTCTCTCAGGTAAGAGATGATACTTCATAGCTTCCATCAGGAGTTTCTGACATTCAAGATCACCAGTAAACATGGAGCTGTTTTCAAGATCAGCCAGTAACTGAAAAGTAATGATACATGGTATATGAAGTAAAGAGCAGATCATTAGAAGTAACATCTTCACTTATATAATTTTGGAGGAAACTCAAGCTAATTCTAATGCATGTGTTATTATTTAATATTTTAAGTTACTTAAGTAACATATTTTATGACTAAAACCCTCATGGTAGCAACTAATTTATTAATGAAAATTTATTTGACATACCATTCCTCATTTGAATATGTATTTTGCATACAATCTCCAGGAGTAAAAGTGAAAAAGCACTCATAAAATGTGTTACTGAAAGTGAAGTTAATGGCTGTGTCTGCACAAAGCAAGCATCTCCTGTCCTACTGCATGTAGCTAGAGAAACAATCAAATTTTTGGTTGATTTAAGGGAGGTAGAGCAAACATGACCAATTAAAGTAATATCACCATGGGGGCTGCATCTTTATCATCAAATCAAAGCACAAAGCAGGTGTTTTTTATCTATATATGTACATGTATACACAGGTAAAGTACATGTATTAGTAATTAGGTGATTCATCGTCAGTAGTATATGATATCCATCTTTTCTAACCAATGTTGCCTGACAGGTAATATGATCCCAATTGAATGAAATAAAATCTAGGTAAAGTATTCTTCCTGAGACTAGTTGAGGAGAAGTTACTAGCCTTTTTAGAATTTTTCCAAGGGTCATTTAGATTGGTTCTTAGAAGTTTGGAGCCCACATTATCATAGGGCATTGTCAGGAACAGCAAGCAGGTTGTTGGAAAGGAGGAACTAATCTTACCCCATAAAACTTCCCTGAAGTTTCCTGTGCTGCACTGGTTAACCTCAGCTGTGTTCTCACCCCACTTGTTATCTCTGATGGATCACTGTTTTGACTTGGCTGGTGAGATTCCAGGTACCTCTTTATGAAGTATAAAATTAAGGGCTTCTGAACCTGTATACCAGGGCACCTCAAATTTTTAAGAGTCATCTGAGAAACTTGCTAAAATACAGATTCCTTGGCTTCAGCTGCATAAATTGCTTCAGTAGGTTTGTGGTGGGGGCCTGAGAAGCTGAGTTTCAAACAAGCTTCCAGTCTTAAAAGTAAATATATACTGGGAGTTCCAAAGATGGTAGAGAATAAAGACTCTGAACTCATCTCTTCTCCCGGGCACATGAAAATTACAACTATTTCCAGGATAACTATTGATTTAAAAAAAGACCAGAACCTACCAGTAAAGATCATTTACAACTAAAGATGTAAAGAAGGAACCACAAGTTGGATAGGAGAGATAAAATCTTGGTACAGTCAAGACCCAGAATCCTATGGTGGGTGACTCACAAACAAGAAAATAATTACAACCCCTCAAAAGAGTGAGGGCTCTAAGCCCACATTGGGCTCCCTAGTCCAGGTGTCCTGTACCAAGAAGACTCCAGACTATTTAGCTTTGAAGGTCAGCAAGGTTTACATTCAGGAAACTCAGAGGGCTGTGGAAAATAGTGACTCTATACTTAAAGGGAACACACAAAATTTCACATGGTTTGGGATCCAGGGAAAAAACAGGAACTTGAAAGGAGCTACTAGCTGATTTTAGAGTCACCAGGAAAGGCAATAGACAGCTCACCTTAGAATCAGACATGGGCAGCAACCGTTGTGAGAGTTCATTCTACCATGTGGACACTGGTGCTAGCAAGGGCCATTTTGGAAACTTCCCTTTAGCTTAATAGCAGCCAGACCTGCCCCTATCAAATAGACTATAGGCACTAATCCTGGGATGCCTCAGGTGAAACAACTAACTGAGAAGAGACATAAGCCTACTCACCAGAAGATGTGGTGTATACACACACACACACTGGAATACTATTCAGCCATTAAAAAAATTCCCATTTGCAATAACATGGATGGTCCTGGAGTGTGTTATGCTCAGTTTATACATATATATATATAATCTGCTATACACTTGAAACTAACATAGCATTGTTATGTATTTCAATAAAAGTTGATTACTGACTATAATGATGCTCTAGTGCATCTGAAACTCTTTAATATGGTTTCAATCATAGCAGTTAATTGCTCATATTAGTTAGTAGGTTTTATCCAGAAAATAACTCCTTCCTAGAGTCTCCTCTGGGATGCTACTGTAATAATTACTATCACCTTTCCTAGAGGGTGGTAGGAAAAGAAAAAGAGTTAGCTTTAGTCATTTCTCCTGTTTGTTACAAGTGCTGTTTGGTGAGAGAAAACTGAAACTAATGAGTACACTGAAGTTTGGAGACTATTTGTAGGTCTTTCATTAAAACTTCTTTCCCCTCTTTCCTATCATTATTAATATTGCTAACTGAAGGCTGTATTTGTCCTTCTGTGAAACAAATCCTGTACTAGAAATTCTCCATATAAAACAGATAAGGAATAGATTAATGTCCAGTTGTCATTTAGAACTATAATTTCCATTACCTGGGTAAGTTTCCATACCTGTGGTGGAAGTAACGGCAATCTGATGTAAGAAAGCAGCATTGCTAGGTCTTGTTGCCTAGCCTGCACATCATGCCCCACCCACAGCATTAGAGCATGGAAAATGGTTTCTTCATCGGGCACATTAATGTCATCACTGCACAAAAGTTTTGAAATCTCATTAGCTGGAAGGAGGAGGAATTCTTGGTTCTGTATTACCTCGATGAAGTGTTCCTAGAAAAGAGAGATCTACTGAAATTTTGTACTTTAACTTCTTAACAAAATAAGCTTATCAAAGCATTTTACTTTGTTAAACTTCAGAAAAATCAGAGAGACAGATATACGCATTTATAAAAAAATAGATGCTATTGCCGGCCATGAGAGGGGGGTCGGATGTGCCTTCTGAAGCTGAAGAACCAAAGAAGGCCTGGGGGAGGCTGTGCATTTGATGGGGCAACATACTGAATTATTTCATGATGAGAAAAAGAGGTCAATTAAAAACTCCTTCCTCTTGTGAAAAAAACACGATTAATCAAGGAAAAGGTATATTTTACAATGAATAAAGATCTACAAGTTAAGGTTTATCTGAAAGTGACTCTTATGAAGTTGTTTGTTGAGGGATAGTGGGGCTATCTTTCAATTTTTATATATTTTACCTTAATTCTCTCTTCTGTCATTTGTGCTGTATTTTTGTCAAGTATCAAATCTCAGGCAGTTATGTTTCAACTTTTTAAATAAAAACACTACTATGTTTTTCCTATTTATAATATCATACATATTTATTTGACAACACAATTACCATTTTGAATATTTTTCATCATGAAGATCTTAAGTTTAAATGCAGTAAAATATATTTTTGAAATTGATATGAAGGAATATTCTTATCTCATTATTTTGCATGTAGCTGTTTAGTTGGTAACTTATATTGCCTAGTACATTGATATTTTGGAAGCAGCTTAAGACAGTCTCTTTATAACTGGGGGATCTGGATAAACCAGATCACTCTTTCATCTCCATTCTGAGTTTAGTCATTGTGGGAGATGAGACTTCTGCCAATGAACCACTTATCCCCTTGAGTTTATTCATTGTGAAACTTAGTTAACCTAATAACAAAATTCTCCATACATCAATCATCAAGCTTGATAGTCCCAACAGGAGGCTCTAAGACCTTAAATTCCAAGTTGACTTGCCTTTTTCGACAAAGATCCTCCTTGTGACTAAGGCAAGCACCAGGGGGAGAACTGGTGATTTTACTATAGCAGATGTTCCTTGTTGAAAACCTTCTCACCTATAGCACAGTGGTGACTTTAGTACTAAAACTAATAATTCATTACACTTGTACAGCACTTCATACTTTACAAATTTCTTTTAGAAACATTAAGTCATCACCAATGCAATCTTGTGGAAAGTGTAATTACTGTGATGAGATAACAGGCTGTGAATTGGTTTGATCTCCTGCACAGTAAATGGCTAAGTGTGGACTCATATCTATGCCTTCAGGTCTACTTCATTTTATTTGATACTGCAACTGACTTTCATAAATGACATAATTTTTATGAAAGGGTTAAGAAAAAGATAAAACACTCCAAAACTTATGGCTACCTATTACTGGTAGTGTATGTAAACTTTGAAGTTGTATAACTATTATGCATGATCCCATATCTCGTTCTCCTTTCTATCTACTGTCTGATGAAAGAAAATAAAAATAGAGAGAGAGAGAAAAAAAAAGGGGAAGATTAGCCTAGTATATAAAACCTCAGTGGCTAATTAAATGATATACATATGGCACTGAAATATCCAGTACTATAAAACAGATATTTAGTCAAGCTTAAAGATTAATTTTAAATTGTTTTATTTTACTCCTAATTTCAAGGTAAATGCTTTCTTCTAATCACATTCCAAAGTGTCTTTTGTGTGTGTATGTGTGTGCCCTTGATTTGGTATTCATCTTTTAAAATCCACAATTACATTGTGTTAAATCATATTAAATTAATATAGCCTATTTCCTGAATGTTTCATCAATGCAGACTACTATTTATATGACTGTGATGGTCAATTTTATGTGTCGACTTGACTCAGCCCTGGAGTCTTCTGGCCAAACATTATTCTAGGTGTGTCTGTGAGGATATTTCTGGATGAGGCCCACTCACATTAGAGAAGACGATCTGTTTATTCAGTCTATGGTTCAAATGACTAAATTCTTAGAAGTTAATATTATTCTTAGACATTAAAGTTATTTGCATTTTATATTATCAATACAGTATTATAAAATCATTATTATAGCATGATCTTGGCATATTTTACCAAATTTATAATAGACACTAAAATAACTAAAGAGGGATTAAAGGAGACAACATTATTGCATTTTTATGTACATCCTGCTTTAGCATTCAGTTTCAGTCACATAATAGGCAAAGGAAGACAAGTTCATTTTGAGCAACAAAAATAATTCAAGCTGTTTATCAGAATGTGTTTTGTCAGCAAGAGTAAGACACCAGACAGGAAACTGTTAATACATAGTTCAAGAATTTAAGTAATTTAACAGGAAGTTTTCATGTTTGGCTTTTGTAGTAGGATTAACCTTTGAACTGCTGTTCTATAGTTTATGTGGCATCTCTATTTAGGACATATGAATATAAATAGCATAATTAAATAACATGTTAAAATGTCAATCCTTTATAATATGATTCTCGATATAAAGGTATCATTTCAGGAACATGTTTAAAACTTCAAATATTGAAAAATGACCAAGGGTGGGAACACCAGTGGGGAAGTTTTACAAGAACTTTTTTAGAGAATCTAAATATTGCAAGTTTGAAAATTTTAAGGTCTATATAAAACTCTAGAAATACTTTTTAATTATATATATCTGAATTATAGAATTGTAATATTAATTTTATTGTTGCTTTTAGTTGTGATTCTTTATTGTTCACTTTTATGTACTTGTCTTTTATTTTTGAATCTTAAATAAATGTAGCTATTTCTTAGCTTGAAATTTTATCTTTTAATTTGATTTAGCATGAATGGTAAGGATTTATTTAATATCCTCTGTCTACTTGTCTCCCTACAGATAATCTATATTTCATGTCACTGTCACTTGACTGAATAAAGGTAGTCTTATCCAATGCAACTTTTAAAGAATTAACATTAAACATGTTGATTTAGTTTATTATAATTACTAGTAGAATTGAGAGGGACTTTAAGTTAATTAAGGAATTGAACTGTGAATTGTTTTAAGCCAAAATACATGTTTTAATTGGAAAATAAAAAGTTCATTCAATAGGATGGTCTGACTTACTAATTTAGACAGTTTTTAAGCTCCTCCAGTTAACACTGAGCCATTAAAATTTCCTTTTTACATATTGAATGATATATAAATTTCATTAGAAACAATAATTTGTACAACTTTATGAAGTTCTAATAATATAAAAACATCACAGAAATTATTAATCTTATTACTGTGGATTCTACTTGAAATATATACTTGTCCAGTTTAATTATTGCTAATATTTTCACTTCTCAAAGTTGTGAGGTTTAATTAAATCTTTTTAGCTTAAAAAATGTGAAATTTGTTTGTATACAGATCAACCAGACCGATATTTTTACCTAATATTTATTATATGCAAGTAATTTGAAAATTATATAAATCTATATTGCTTTTTAATGTTATCCCAACCTTATAATCTTTACCTTGGAATGGTTCTAAACATGCATATCAGTAAACATTTCATTAGGTTAGATATTGTGTTAATATATTATAAATACAACATGAATCAATTGATGTTACCATTGTGTATCTATATGCCACATTTAGGAGCTTTGTACAGCCTTGGGCATCTCCAAATGATAGAATCCCTAAGCAGTTTGAAGGGTGGAGCTGCTTTATAAGAAAATTGGAGCAGACTTCAATGACTTGAGTCAGCTGCAGGAGACAAGCTGCAGCCAGCAAACTTTCAATAGTATCTTCTTTCAATTGCAGGATACCTAGATTGTTTGAAAAGTTAAAGAATGATTATATATTCCATAAAGAAAGACACAAATATGCTAGAGAGCTAAAAATTTCAATTTATCTCATTAATAGGGTTATTTTTTTTCTAGCGTACAGTGACTATTTAGGGAATGCCTTTTGAGGTGAATATATGCAAGTGAGTCTGTACAAACACTAACAAGATGGCTGAAAGGAGCAAGATTATAAAAAACAACAGGAGCAAATGAACTGTGAGTATCATCATTGCAAAGAACAGCAATTTCTGGTTTATATACCATCTTAGACCTGTATATAAATCTAATATCAAATATTGTCTACACTAGGACTCAAGAAACTTTATGATACATTAAATAAGGATCATGGGGCTTCCCTGGTGCTCAGACAGTAAAGCATCTGCCTGCAATGTGGGAGACCTGGGTTCAATCTCTGGGTCGGAAAGATACCCTGGAGAAGGACATGGCAACCCACTCCAGTACACTTGCCTGGAGAATCCCATGGATGGAGGAGCCTGGTGGACTGCAGTCCATGGTGTGGCAAAGAGTTGGACACGACTGAGATACTAAACTTTCACTTTCACATAAGGATCATATGATGGACTATACCGGTATCTGTCATTTGTGTGGGAAAATGTCTTGGTATATAAGAACATTAAGCTTATATGTCAATTTTTTTGCATCTGCATTTATTAGCCTATTAGGGTGACTTTGCTCAAATATTATGCCTGGAATTAATCACTAGCACTTCTTTAAAAGAAAGAAAATGCTGCCAAGTGTCCTCAGATAAAGAACTGCTTATATGATTATTTTCTTAGGTACAAAAACAGATTCTGCTAAAATACCCATAAAGATTTTTAAAAATCTAGATCAGAGCAATTTAAGCTGTTTAATTTTTATTGATGTATCATTATTTTTAAGCAAGAATTACTGATGAATCATTGTAAATGTTATACTATTTTGATAGGTTATATTTCTATATTTTTGTTTTAGCCATGCTTAGAGAAGTTGTAAATAATATTTCATATGAGTTATATAAACTATGAATTATTATTTTATAATTTTGCTTTATAAAATACCATAATATGGATGCTATCTATTTGCATAACTATAAAATATAATATTACAGTATTTGGTTCAGCCTTTAAAATATGTTGTAAAAGGATCCAGTCCATTAGCAGACTTTCTTGTATTGTTTCCTATCTGGATTTTGAAAGGAGAGCCCTGCCTCTATCTCATGAAACTCAGAAGTACAAACTATTCTCTGAATCAGATATAAAGTTTCACCTGTCATAGACATTGAAACTTGGCCTGGTTATGAAGAATGATATTCATTTCTCAATGAGTGAAACCATAAAACCCATAGAAGAAAACAGCATAAAAGCTCCTTGGTCTTGACTATAATTTCCTGGGTAAGAGACCATAAGCACAGGGGAAAAAGCTAAAACAAACAAGTGACACTACATCAAACTAGAGAACTTCTCCACAATAAAGGATACAAAAATAAACTGAGAAGAAACATGCAGAATGAGAGAAAATATCTGCAACTCAATAGCACAAAAGCAAATAATACAATTAAAAATGGGCAAAGAATCTGGATAGACATTTTTTTTCCCCAAAGAAGACATACAAATAACAAACAGATACATTAAAAGATGCTTAACATCACTAAGCATCAGGGAAATGCAAATTAAAACCACAATGAGATATCACCTCACACCTGTTAGGATGGCTATTATCAAAATGAGAGGAGACAGTTAATGTTGGTGAGGCTTTGGAGAAAAGAGAACCCTCGTACATTGTTGGTGAAAATATAAACTGGGTCAACCATTATGGTAAACAGTAAGGAGGCTCTTTTAAAAAAAAATAAAGATTAGAACTACCATCAGTTCAGTTCAGTTCAGTCGCTTAGTCATGTCCAACTCTTTGTGACCACATGGACTGCAGCACACCAGGCCTCCCTGTCCATCACCAACTCCCAGAGCTTACTCAAACTCATGTCCATTGAGTTGGTGATGCCATCCAACCATCTCATCCTCTGTCATCTCCTTCTTGTCTCGCCTTCAAGCTTTCCCAGCATTAGGGTCTTTTCAAATGAGTCAGTTCTTCGCATCAGGTGGCCAAATAACTACCATGGGGGTCCAGTAATTCCACTCCAAAGGAAAGAAAAACTGGGTCTTAAAGGGGTAGCTGCTCTCCCATGTTTTGTTGTTTTTCTTTAGTCACTAAATCGTGTCTGACTCTTTGCGACCCCATGAACTGCTATGTTTATTCAGCATCATTCACAAAATATGGAAATGACTTAAATGTCCATTGACAGATTAGTGAATTAATACAAAGTGATACACACACTCAAGAATAATATTCAACCATGAGAAAGATGGAAATTCTGCCATTTGTGACAACATGGATAAAACTGGAGAACATTATGCTAACTGAAATAAGATAAAGAAAGAAAAATACTATATGGTATCACTTGTATATGAAATAGAGGTATGAAGGGAAGATGGGGAAATGTAGATTAATGGGTACAAACTTTCAGTTATAACAAGTTCTAGGATATGAAGTACAGCATGGTGATTATAGTTAATAGTATGGTATTGGGTACTACGGGCTTCCCAGGTGTTGCTAGTGGTAAAGAATCCATCAGACAATGCAGGAGACATAGAATATGAAGGTTTGATCCCTGGATCACAAAGATCCCCTGGAAGGGGGCACACAACCCACTACAGTATTCTTGCCTGGAGAATCCCAGGGACAAGAGGAGCCTGCAAGGCTACAGTCCCTAAGGTTGCAAAGAGTTGGACACAACTGAAGCAACTTAGCATTGGGTACAGCATACTTGAAAGTTGGTAAAAGTGTATATTAAGTGATCTCACCAACAAAACAACAGAAAAAGGGTTAACTATATGAGATGTGTGAATTACCTTGATCTTGATAATCATTCCATTATATGGGTAGGTGTGTATATGTGTTAGGTCCATACCATTTCTGTCCTTTATTGAGCCCATCATTCTTGAAGAGATCAATAAAGGACAGAAATGGTATGGACCTAACAGAAGCAGAAGATATTAAGAAGAGGTGGAAAGAATACACAGAAGAACTGTACAAAAAAGATCTTCATGACCAAGATAATCACGATGGTTTGATCACTCACCTAGAGGCAGATATCCTGGAATGTGAAGTCAAGTCGGCCTTAGGAAGCATCTCTACAAACAAAGCTAGTGGAGGTGATGGAATTCCAGTTGAGCTATTTCAAATCCTGAAAGATGATGCTGTGAAAGTGCTGCACTCAATATGCCAGCAAATTTGGAAAACTCAACAGTGGCCACAGGACTGGAAAAGGTCCGTTTTCATTCCAATCCCAAAGAAAGGCAATGTCAAGGAATGCTCAAACTACCGCACAATTGCACTCATCTCACATGCTAGTAAAGTAATGCTCAAAATTCTCCAAGCCAGGCTTCAGCAATATGTGAACCGTGAACTTCCAGATGTTCAAGCTGGTTTTAGAAAAGGCAGAAGAACAAGAGATCAAATTGCCAACATCTGCTGGATCATCAAAAAAGCAAGAAAGTTCCAGAAAAGCCTCTATATCTGCTTTATTGACTATGCCAAAGCCTTTGATTGAGTTGATCACAATAAAATGTGGAGGATTCTGAAAGAGATGGGAATACCAGACCACCTGACCTGCCTCTTGAGAAACCTATATGGAGGTCAGGAAGCAACAGTTAGAACTGGACATGGAACAACAGACTGGTTCCAAATAGGAAAAGAAGTATGTCAAGGCTGTATATTGTCACCCTGTTTATTTAACTTCTATGCAGAGTACATCATGAGAAATGCTGGACTGGAAGACGCACAAGCTGGAATCAAGATTGCCGGGAGAAATATCAATAACCTCAGATATGCAGATGACACCACCCTTATGGCAGAAAGTGAAGAGGAACTAAAAAGCCTCTTGATGAAAGTGAAAGAGAAGAGTGAAAAAATTGGCTTAAAGCTCAACATTCAGAAAACGAAGACCATGGCATCTGGTCCCATCACTTCATGGCAAATAGATGGGGAAACAGTGGAAACAGCCACTGACTTTGCTTTTTGGGCTCCAAAATCACTGCAGATGGTGATTGCAGCCATGAAATTAAAAGACCCTTACTCCTTGGAAGGAAAGTTATGACCAACATAGACAGCATATTAAAAAGCAGAGACATTACATTGTCAACAAAGGTCTGTCTAAAAAGGCTATGATTTTTCCAGTGCTCATGTATGGATGTGAGAGTTCGACTGTAAAGAAAGCTTAGTGCTGAAGAATTGATGCTTTTGTACTGTGGTGTTGGAGAAGATGCTTGAGAGTCCCTTGGACTGCAAGGAGATCCAACCAGGAGATCAGTCCTGGATGTTCATTGGAAGGACTGATGTTGAAACTGAAACTCCAATATTTTGGCCACCAGATCTGACTCATTTGAAAAGACCCTTATGCTGGGAAATATTGAGGGCAGGAGGAGAAGGGAATCACAGAGGATGAGATGGTTGGATGGGATCACCAACTCAATGGACCTGGGTTTGTGTGGACACCGGGGGTTGGTGATGGACAGGGACGCCTGGTGTGCTGCACTTCATGGGGTCACAGAGTCGGACACGACTGAGTGACTGAACTGAACTGAACTGAATTGATGTATATGTGTGTGCATGTATTTGTTGCTCTGTCATATTCGACTCTGAAATCCCATGGACTATAGCATGCCAGGCTCCTCTGTCTATGGGATTCTCCAGAAAAGAATACTGGAGTGGGTAGCCATTCCCTTCTCCAGGGATCTTCCTAACCCAGGGATTAAACCTGGGATTCCCACTTTGCAGGTGGATTCTTTTCTGTCTGAGCCACCAGGGAAGCCCTATGTATATATAATCATCAAGTTGTATACTTTAAATATATATGATTATATTTGTCAATCATTCCTCAATAAATTTGGAATGAATGAATGAATAAATGTTTCTTGGCCCCCAAACTGTTCCTGTTACCTTTGTTTTATGGTTTGAGTAAATATGACATTATTATTTCAAGAAATGAAACTAAATCTATAGAGGTAGAATATTCCATTTCCACTCTTAGTTTTACAAATGAGAATGTATCCACAACATGAGACACAGAGAGAGACAGACAGACATGCTCTTTGTGTTAATATAGCTATATTTTCTCATGGCCCCAAATTTTATAGCATATTATTTACCTCTTCCTCTTTTATACTATTGAATTTAAATGCTGACTCTGTCACTTACTATCTTAGGAAATTTACTTAACTGGTCTATCCTTCAGTTTTCTCACTAACTGATAATAGACTCACAGGCTAATAATAATGTGAGTTATAAGATATAGAGATATTGTGAGGATTGAATGAGTTAATACATACCAAGCACTTACCTGTGTAAGCATACTGCACCAAGGAATTAAGTGCATTAGGATCAATTCCTTCCATCTTGACCTCTTTTTGTTTGGCTTCAAGCACATCATTAGTAAACATCGCAGCAAAATAATCAGACACTGCACTAAGAACCAACCTAGAAATAGGAATGTTTCATAGGAACTTAAAACAGTCCATAATCTCACTGAAAAGCATGAAATACAGTCAGTAAATGTGTAATACTGTTAAGAATGCTTTCTGTGTATATATTTCATATTTCAGCAAATTATAGTGAAATTAGAAAAGTAAATTAAGTTTATTTTCTGTAGATAATTTGTGCTGCTTTTCTTCATTAATTTCTCTATGTTTAGCTCTTCTAAATATCACAGGGTGACATGGATCATATGGGCTAGTGCATTTTTAATATAATGACATAAAAATCTATTTTCCTCAAAGCTCCAATTTGTAATCAATGGACTGATACTTTCTCATTCATACTTGCTATACTCAGTATACTTACCGATGGGCTGGAATCCGGAGATGTCCAGCAATGAGTAACACATCACACAGTTGTTTCTCTTTCAAGTAGTTCTCCATTTTTTGAAGAGTTTGTTGTGCATGGTTTACAGCATGGAACTGCTCCTCAAATCTGCTAACACTCATGTCTTCAGCATGCTGTGTAGCCAGTCTGAAAGGGGGATAAGTGTGAGAATATGGTTTGTTTCTCCTAGTGAGTGTGCAAATATCCAGTGGAAATTTAGGTACATCACTCCTAAAAGAAATAAATTGAATTAAAGTAAACAATATTTGCCCACCAATTCTAAATATTTTACTATTATTGCTCCATAACTTCCATTATGGAGAAGGCAATGGCACCCCACTCCAGTACTCTTGCCTGGAAAATCCCATGGATGGAGGAGCCTGGTGGGCTGCAGTCCATGGGGTCGCTGAGGGTCAGACACGACTGAGCGACTTCACTTTCACTTTTCACTTTCATGCATTGGAGAAGGAAATGGCAACCCACTCCAGTGTTCTTGCCTGGAGAATCACAGGGACGGGGGAACCTGGTGGGCTGCTATCTATGGGGTCGCACAGAGTTGGACACGACTGAAGTGACTTAGCAGCAACCTCCATTAAAGTGAAGTGTCATGGTTAGTATTTATATCTGGAATGTAACCATGGATGTAGTTATGTGTAGTACAGCTGCAGACGTCATGCTAATTTTATATGCACAAACATAAATTTCAAAATACAAACCACATTTAAAAAATTTTATTGACATCACAGTTAAATCATTAGGCATGATATGGTAGAATTGTAGGCATAATTTGAAATATTTTTTCAAATTTGTTATGTTCTGGAGCTGCTCCATGAAGTATTCATTGCACATCAGAGATATTTCCTGGAGAATCTCAAGCCTGAGAGTTCCATGATATTGTTTACAATTGTTTCCCATCAAGAAAATAAACATATTTCCATCTTTTATATTGTTTCTGTTTTACTGAGATATAATTGACATATTACATTGAATAAATTTTAGATGTGCCATGTGATGATGATATTCATATATATTGTGAAATGATTACCATGATAAGGTTGCTTGCACGCTCAGTCACTCAGTTATATCTGACTTTTTGTGACCCTATGGACTGTGACCTGCTAGGCTCCTCTGTCCATGGGATTTTTCAAGACAAGTATACTGGAGTGGGTAGCCATTTCCTCCTCCAGCTGACCTTCATGACCCAGGGATGGAACCATGTGCTGTGTCTCCTGCATTGGAAGGTGGATTCTTTACCACTGAGCCACATGTAAAAGGGACCACTTTTACAGATACAGAATATTCAAGATTTTTTTTTTCTTTCAGCACTTTATTTAGAGTAAGCCCTTCATATCCATGGATTGAACCCATCCACAGATTTTTGTATCTGTGGTGGGTCCTGGAATCAATTCTCCATGGATACTGAGGGACAAATGTATATCATACCACTGCCTTCTGTCTTGCAAGGTTTCTTCTCAGAAAATTATTGATAATTTATTATTGATAATTCCTTGTATGTACTGAGTCACTTCTTTCTTGCTGCTTTCTAGACAACTCTGTCCTTTACAGTTTCATTATAGTGTGTCTGGGTCTCTTTGGTTTATCCTAAAAAAAGTTCATTTAGATACTTGTATTTCAAATCTATATCTCTCCTCAAATTTTGGGAATTCACTACCATTATTTCTTCTTTTTTAAGTATATAAGTAGGAGCACAATAAATATTTACTAATTGACTGGTTACAACTTTGTATTTTCACAAATCACAATCATAGAAGAGATGAATTTATGCTAATGGTTTTGACGAATGTCAAGAATTTAGAAAACATTTGACACTGAAATTTTTAAATATGCAGAAAAATTGAAGGGAAAGAATGAAAATATAATGTCCCCCAAGACCCACAAACTTTTAACTGTTACCACAAGTACTTTATCTGTTTTACTGAATCATTTGAAAGTAAGTTATGACAATATGACACTTCATCCCTGAATATATAAGCATTTATCTCCTAGTGAAAGAGTAAATTCTTAGGTAGGTTGATAAGAAGTCCAGGGTCCCTGAGGAGGAGAAAGGGGCACAGTGCTCTCAAGGAGGGGAAAAGGACAATTTTTCCACATTGCTTTGTCTTAGTCACATAAGACATTATTTTCTCTCAGCTCAGAGCTAATGATTACACAACACAACAACTCATCTTAAACTATATCGCAACAATGTATCCTGCTCAAGGACATGTTTCTCCTTCTTAAGAACATTCTGACTAATCCTGTTATCTTAAAATTATATTGTGGGAGTGGGTCTGGTAAGACCTTTCTGTTGTTAGTTCTAATCTTGATAATTTAAGATGTATGTTGTGGGAGTGGGTCTGATATAAGTATATAAGGTTTTGATAAGACTAGTGACTGGAGGCACTTTTCATCCCCCTTCTGATGTCTATGTCAGAAGCTTTCTCTATCTCTTTTTATACTTTAATAAAACTCTGCTACAAAAAAGCTTTTGAGTGATCAAGCCTGGTCCCTGGTCCCAAAGCTAAATCTTCTTCAGGGATCACAAATCCAACATCATTCACCATAGCTATTACTAGGAATAAGAATATTCTACATATTATGGAGGAGCCTGGTGGGCTACAGCCCTCAGGGTCACAAAGAGTCGGACACGACTGAGTCACTTCACTTCACTTCACATCTTAAGGTGTGCCATTGCAACACCTGAGATGAATAGCTCAGTAAAATCTAATATGATAGATTTATATGGAATAATTTCCCCTATAGTTCTAATATGTCTTTTAAAACTTTTTTTTCCTCATCGAGGATCTAGTCAAAATTTATACATCCATCAGGCTATGTCTTTTCTCTCTGTCTCTCTTTCTTTCTTTCTTTTTTATTTTGTCTTTCCTCTTAATTTAATAAGGAATACTTCTTTCTGGCATTTTTTTCCATTATGACCTTTAGCTTTTTCAACCATTCTGAATTCTTGTATAATGTCCTAAAACTTGGATTTTTCTGTTTGTTTGTTTTTCTTTTCTTAGTAGATTTAAATTACAATTTCTCACTCTGTGGTGCATCTCTTAGTGCATCAGTAGAGATACAGAATGTCAAGCTGCCCCACTGCTGGTGATGCTAAGATGATTGATTACTTGTTTAAGATGGTAACTGCCAGATTTTTGTTTACTTAAAGTACATTTTTTTTTTGTAAATGAACAATATATGGTATGATACTGTGAAACATTTTAAACACCTTTCCATTCAAGTATTCATTGATAACATATGTCCAAGACCCTATTAAGTGTTCTAAGAAACTTTCTGCCCATTTTCTCTCTTTTCTCCATCTGGGATTTTAGTTCTGAATATATTGTTCTGTTTGATGATAGTCTTAATTCTCTAAGGTTCCATTCACAGTTTTCACTTTTTTCTTTGTGTTTCTGAGATTTGATAAGTTCATATCAGTTCAATTCACTTCAGTTGCTCAGTCATGTCTGACTCTTTGTGACACAATTGACTGCAGCACGCCAGGCTTCCCTGTCCATTATCAACTCCAGGAACTTTCTCAAACTCATATCCATCGAGTCAGTAATGCCATCCAACAATCTCATCCTCTGTCATCACCTTCTCCTCCTGCCTTCGATCTTTCCCAGCATCAGGGTCTTTTCCAATGAGTCAGTTCTTCACATTAGGTAGCCAAAAGTATTGGAGCTGCAGCTTCAGCATCAGTCCTTCCAATGAATGTTCAGGATTGATTTCCTTCAGGATTGTCTGGTTTGATCCCTTGAAGTCCAAGGGATTCTCAAGAGTCTTCTCCAACACCACAGTTCAAAAGCCTCAGTTCTTTGGTGCTCAGCTTTCATTATGGTCCAACTCTCACATCCATACATGACTACTGCAAAAACCATAACTTTGACTAGAAGGATCTTTGTCAGCGAAGTAATGTTTCTACCTTTTAATATGCTGTCTAGGTTGGTCATAGCTTTTCTTCCAAGGAAAAGTGTCTTAATTTTATGGCTGCAGTCACCATCTGTAGTGATTTTGGAGCCCAAGAAAATAAAGTCTCTCACTGTTTCCATTATTTCACCATCTATTTGCCATGAAGTAATGGGACCAAATGTCATGATCTTAGTCTTTTTGGAGGTTGCATCTTAAGCCAGCCCTTTCACTTTCCTCTTATACTTTCATCAAGAAGCTCTTCAGTTCCTCTTCACTTTCTGCCATAAGGGTGGTGTCATCTGCATATCTGAGGTTATTGATATTTCTCCTGACAACCTTGATTCCAGCTTGTGCTTCACCCAGCCCAGCATTTCGCATGATGTACTCTGAATATAAGTTAAATAAGGAGGGTGACAATATACATCCTTGACAAACTTCTTTCCCAATTTGGAACCTAACTGTTGCTTCTTGACCTGCGTATAGATTTCTCAGAAGACAGGTCAGATGATCTGGTATTCAAATCTCTTGAAGAATTTTCCACAATTTGTTGTGATCCACACAGCCAATGGCTTTGGCATAGTTAATAAGGCAGAAGTAGATGTTTTTCTGGAGCTCTCTTGCTTTACCTAGGACCCAGTGGATGTTGGCAATATGATCTCTGGTTCTTCTGCCTTTTCTAAATCCAAGTTGAACATCTGGAAGTTCTTGGTCCAAGTGCTGTTGAAGCCTGGCTTGGGGAATTTTGAGCATTACTTAACTAGCATGTGAGATGGGTGCCATTGTGTGGTAATTTGAACATTATTTGGTATTGCCCTTCTTTGGGATTGGAATGAAAACTGACCTTTTCCAGTCCTGTGGCCACTGCTGAGTTTTCCAAATTTGCTGGCATATTGAGCACAACACCTTAACAGCATCATCTTTCAGGATTCAAAATAGCTCAACTGGAGTTCCATCACCTCCAATAGCTTTGCTTGTAGTGATTCTTCCTAAGGCCCACTTGACTTTGGGTTCTATGATGTCTAGCTCTAGGTGAGTGACCACATCGTCATGGTTATCTGGGTCATGAAGATATTTTTTGTGTAATTCTTCTGTGTATTTTCACCACATTTTACTAATATTTTTTGCTTTTGTTAGGTCTATACCATTTCTGTCCTTTATTGTGCCCATCTTTACATGAAATGTTCCCTTGGTATCTCTAATTCGCTTAAAGTGATCTCTAGTCTTTCCCATTCTATTGTTTTCCTCTATTTCTTTGCATTGATCACTTAGGAAGCTTTTCTTATCTTTTCATGCTATTCTTTGGAACTCGGCATTCACATGGATGTATCTTTCCTTTTCTCCTTTACCTTTAGCTTCTCTTCTTTTCTCAGCTTTTTGAAAGACCTCCTCAGACAACCTCCACAGACAACCATTTTGCCTTTTTGCATTTCTTTTTCTTGGATATGGTCTTGATCACCGCCTCATGTACAATGTCATGAACCTCTGTCCATATTTCTAGGCACTCTATCAGATCTAATTCCTTGAATCTATTTGTCACTTCCACTGTATAATTGTAAGGACTCACAAATTCATATAACTTGTCCATTTAACTTGTCTTATGATCACAAGTTCATATAAATTCTCTTCAAATTCACAGATCTTTTTCCTGCAAGTTCAAGTCTGTTACTGAAGTTCTCTAGTAAATTCTCCAATTCAGTATTGTATTTTTCAGGTCCAGAATTTCTGTTTGTTTGCTTTTTTTTGTTAATTTCTATTTCTTTCTTGATATCCTTATTTTGTTTATATATTGCTTTTCTGACTTTAAATTATTTTTCTGTGTTTTCCTTTAGCTCTTTGAAGATACTTAAGAAAGTTGTTTAAGTTATTTGTCTAGAAATTTTAAAACATGTGACTTTTTAAGGTCAGTTTCTGGATATTTATTTTGCTCCTTTTGAATCAGCTATGTTTCCATGTTTCTTTGCATGTCTTATGATCTTTTGTTAAAACTGGGTGTTTGGAAAAACAGCCACTTTTCCTAATCTTTGCATGATGGTTCAGTGTGTGGAATGTCTTTCACTAATCTGCCCAGCATGAAGGATGAAGTCTTTTCAGGCCTTTTTTGAGAATGTATATCTGTGGACTTGCATATGCGCAGTTTAATACCAATCTCGCATACACACACCTGCTTATACATGTCTTAATTTCTCTAAGTCTCATCTCTGCTTCTTTGTTGGGCCTTAAATATTCTACCATATTCCTTTGCCTATAATCTCTTGCCCCCAGGTTTCCACGGGTCTATAGTCTTTCTACATTTTTCACATGCATGTGAGATGGGTATCTGCCACTACTTTCTGTGACTTCTAACCTGGAATTCAAACCACACTGGTATTCTCATCTGAACACTGAGTTAGGCAATACTGAAATCAGTTTGTTGCATATCTTGTGGATAGGGAAGAATGTAGCAAAAAAGTTCACACATTTCTTGTAACTTGAGGGAGAAATCAAGAAATAAGCTGCCTATGTCCAGTTGTGTTGTGCCACCCTGGTACAAGAGCAAGCGTAAATGCAATGAAATTTCCTATTGATTTGAATATGACTTTTTATGGATGTGCTTGACTGCTGTATATCCTTGATTTCCTTCCAAAGCTCCCCAAAAGCCTTTTAAATCAATCTGTAATTGTTTACTTGATATTTACATAGAGGACAAAGGTCTGGAGCTTCTTAACTCATCATTGTGCTGACATCACAGAAGCTTTACAATATGATTTTTATTTAATTTCAGGATGCAGAACATGTGTACACCCGTGGCAGATTCATGTTGATGTATGGCAAAACCAATACAATATTGTTAAGTAATTAGCCTCCAATTAAAATAAATAAATTTATATTTTAAAAAGAATACTTTAATTCCCTATTTTTCTGATTAGCAGTAAAATAGATATCAGAAAAATAAAACTTTGAGATTTTTGCTGCAAAGCTCTTTTGTAAAATATTACTTTAAGAGCAAATGAAAAGCAGTATCTTAAAAAATGGTGAGGGTGTGATAATTTTGGTGGCCACTTTGAAAGGCTGTTTGGAAATATAAACTTTAAAAAATGAAAGTATACTTTGTAAAGACATTATTGGCAAGCTTCTGAGTTTTAAGTTGAAAATCTGAATGTAGTTATTTTAGAGAATGTGTCTTTTACTATAGTTCAAATGCTGTGATAACACAGAGCAAGGAACTTCCCTAGTGGTCCAATGGTTACGACTTTGCCTTACAATGCAAGGGGTATGGGTTCGATTACAGCCAAGAAACCAGAACATAAAACAAAAACCAAATTGCAACAAATTCAATAAAAGCTTTAAAAATGATCCACATTAAAAAAAAAAAAGGTTTAAAAAAAAAGAACCAGGTGGTGCTAACACAGCGCATAAATTAATATTTAAGTATTTCACAAGTATCTTCATACTTTTTGTTTTTCTTTTGTAAGTTCTACTTTTCAAGTGAGCCATGGAAATTAAATGGCAACTTAGCCTTCTTATAATGGTGCTGCCTTAGCTCCTAAAATGTCTTCTAATGGTGTTGCTTTAGTTCCTAAAACTCATCATAGAAAAGGTCATTTTCATACTGAGGTAATATAAAACTGCAGAGAAAAATTAACTTCTATATTTTTCTGTATATGGTAATGCTTGTACATACTAAAAGTTGTTCTCTTATATCCAGGGGACAACCTTATTCCTTAAATAAAATATTTGTACTGACTCTTTTAGAGAGCTTTAAAGCTTCATCCATGTGCTTTTCCTGGCAAATAGAAGGCATTCAGTAAATGTCTGATGAAGGTATAATTTATGCACTTTTTAAATGCTATTGTAGCTTGAACTTTCTAGTGATTAAAGAACCCACCTGCCAATGCAGAAGACGTAAGAGACACAGGTTCAGTCCCTAGGTCGGAAAGATCCCCTGAAGGAGGGCACGGCAACCCGCTCCAGTATTCTTTCCTGGAGAATCCTATGGATAGAGGAGCCTGGCAGGCTACAGTCCATAGGATCACAAAGAATCTGACATACCTGAAGTGACTGAGCACAAACACAGCTTGAACTTTACTACATTTGGAGTCTTGGAAGTGGATAAATTAAATCTCAACAGCAAATCACAAACTTAAAACTTCTTATTTCTAAGATAGCTATGCACATTATATAACCTTGTAGTCATGCAGATATCATAATTTTGAGTGATGTAAATTAAGCAAAATTTTAAATCTGTAGTAAGTAGTAGATTTTTCTCTGGAGAAATGATGCATTCTTTTGTGTCAAGTCAAATAAGTCTTTTAATATATTGGGTTGGCCCAAAAGTTCATTCAGGTTTTTGTACAATGTTATGGGAAAACCTGAACGAATTTTTGGTGAGCCCAATATCATATGTGATCATATTTTAAGATATTATCTGTTGTAAATTACTGAAATTGTTATTTATAAAGAAATATTATATATAGATCATATAAAACAAGAGACTAAAATATTTCCATTCAATCCAAAACATTTGCCATATATGAAGGCTTATCAGTTGTTAATATTTCAGACAATATATTTCAAAATTTTGTTGTTATTTAATTATTATAAATGATGCATCAAAGTCGAAATCACTTTCATCTGAGATTCTAAAATTTATTTGCTCTTGGATTTCTAGCTTTCAGAATTATGAAAAAGTATTCTGATGCTGGGAGGGATTGGGGGCAGGAAGAAAAGGGAACGACAGAGGATGAGATGGCTGGATGTCATCACCGACTCGATGGACGTGAGTTTGAGTGAACTCCAGGAGTTGGTGACGGACAGGGAGGCCTGGTGTGCTGTGATTCATGGGGTTGCAAAGAGTCGGACATTACTGAGTGACTGAACTGAACTGAACTGACACTTGTATTGTTTAAATAACCAAGTCTGTGGTATTTCATTATGGCAGTCCTAGAAAAGTAATATAAGCCATATATAAAATTGAATATGATAATGTCAGGTTCTTTTCGCCATTAGCTTATAAACATTTGCTGAAAGAAACTACATGCATTTAATAATAATAAATGACAAAATCACAAGAGATGTCAACAACTTATTAAATATTAATTACATCAATTTCGTTTTAAAAATTAATAAAATTTGAGAGGAAGCAATGTAGTGTAGTCATTAAGAACTTAGACCTTTTACTCAGATAAAGTCTTAATTTCCATTCCAATACTTAATTAATTACTTTAAGAAAGTTACTAATCTTCCCTAATGCTCAACTCTTCTTTTTTTAATTTTTTTATTTTATTTATTTATTTATTTTATTTACTTATTATTTTTTTTTTACTTTACAATATTTTATTGGTTTTGCCATACATCAACATGCATCCGCCATGGGTGTACACGTGTTCCCCATCCTGAACCCCTCTCCCACCTCCCTTCCCATACCATTCCTCTGGGTCATCCAACTCCTCTTATCTGTAAAATAGTGCCAACTCCAAAGATTTTCTTAAAATGATGCAACAGGAAGTACTCATTAAATATTAGCTATCATAGTCACCAAAAGCACCAGCACTGACACTACAATCATAATAATTTCATTATGATAATCACTATCTAGTACTACAATGATCACTGAAAGCAGCAGAAAAAAAAAAAAATAGGATAGCTTTAGAAGGATACAGTAAGAATACAGGTGAGCTTAGCCTTGAAGGATGGACATGGCCTGGCTGAACAGAAAAGAATGAGAAAGACATTTTAGGAATGGAGAACAAGGTGAACAAAAGTTTGTAAGTGTTGTACTGCTGTTATTTTGCCCAGCTAAACTTCTCATAACATGTTAGAAGGAAGGTAGAAGTAGCAAAGTAAAATGTAGACTAGGAATAAAAGTTAAACACCAGTAAAATCATAGGCCATTTACAAAACCTGGTATGGGGAATGAAAACTGAGAAAAGAGAAATCTGCACTTGGGAACTGAGTCATTGGGAAGAAGTTGCTCAGAGTTAGTCTGAAGGGCAGTTCTAGACTTCACCTGACAGTGACTTGACAAAGAAAATGAAAGTAGTTAGCATTTGGTTATAGTGAGACCCTTTTTGAAGGTCTTCCCTGAGTGAAGTAATAGCAATTTTGAGCCAGAAGCCTGGCAGTAGAAAAGTGCACAGCATGTTCAGCACTAGCATTTGACTACCTTCATTGGGATATACAGATTACATATGAAACAAAAGTGAAAGCAATAATTAACATTCACTGATTTTTTAAAATCTTTTTATTTTTAATTGATAAATTAAATAAATAAAAATTTATCATTAATTTAATTTTATTTAAAAATAAAAATTTTATTTTTAATTACTTTACATATTGGGCTGGTTTCTTCCATGCATCAACATGAATCAGCCATAAGTACACATATGCCCCCTCCTTCTTGAACCTGTCTCCCACCTCTCATCCCATCCCACCCCTCTAGAATGTCACAAAGCACCAGCTTTGAGCTCCCTAAGTCATACAGCAAATTCCCACCAGCTATCTATTTCACATATGGTAAAGTATATGTTTCAATGCTACTCTCTATTCATGCTACCCTCTTCTTCTACTATGTTGACAAGTTGGTTCTCTGTCTGCATCTCCATTGTTGCTCTGCAAATAATTTCATCAATACCATCTTTCTAGGTTCGAAATATATGTGTCAAGAGAGCACACTGGTCATAGGAAACACCCTCTTCCAACAACACAAGAGAAGACTCTACACATGGACATCACCAGATGGCCAATTCCAAAATCAGATTGATCATCTTCTTTGCAGCCAAAGATGGAGAAGCTCTATACAGTCAGCCAAAACAAGACCGGGAGCTGACTGTGGCTCAGATCATGAACTCATTATTGCAAAATTCAGGCTCAAATCGAAGAAAGTAGGGAAAACCACTAGGCCATTCAACCATTCAAGTGTGATCTAAAGTAAATCTTTATTATTATCGAGTAGATGTGACGAATAGATTCAGGAGATTAGATCTGGTAAACAGTACCTGAAGAACTATGGGCAGAGGTTCATAACATTGTACAGGAGGCAGTGATAAAAACCATCCAAAAGAAAAAGAAATGCAAGAAGTCAAAGTGGTTGTCTGAGGATGCCTTACAAATAGCTGAGAAAAGAAGAGAAGTGAAAAGCAAGGGAGAAAGGGATAAATATAACCCAACTTAATGTAAAGTTCCTGAGAATAGCAAGGAAAGATAAGGAGGATTTCTTAAGTGAACAATGCAAGGAAACTGAGGAAAACAATACAGTGGGAAAGACAATACATATTTTCAAGAAAATTGGAGAGATCAACGGAATATTTCATGCAAGATAAAGGACAGAAACAGTAAGGACCTAGCAGAATCAGAAGAGACTAAGAAGAGGTGGCAAGAATACACAAGAAAAAAAAAAAAGTTAAAGTGTTAGTCACTCAGTCATGTCCAACTTCTTGCCACCCCATGGATTGTAGTCCACCAGACTCCTCTCTTCAAGGAATTCTCCAGGCAAGAATACTGGAGTGAGTAGCCATTTCTGGCTCCAGGAGATCTTCTCCAATTCAGGGATTAGCCCTGGGTCTCCTGCATTGCAGGCAGATTCTTTACTATTTGAGCCATCCGGGGAGCCCAAGAATACACAGAACAACTATACAAAAATAAATAAATAAAAAAGGATCTTAATTACTAGGATAATCACAACAGTGTGGCCACTCACCTAGAGTCAGACAAACATTCTGGAGTGTCAAGTGGGCTTTAAGAAGCATTGCTATGAACAAAGCTAGTGAAGGTGATGGAATTCCAGCTGAGCTATTTCAAATCCTAAAAGATAATGCTGTTAAAGTGATGCACTGAATATTTCAGCAAATTTAGAAAACTCAGCAGTGGCCTTGTGATTGGAAAGCTTCAGTTTTCGTGCCATTCCCAAAGAAGGGCAATGCCAAAAAAATGTTCAAACTACCATACAGTTGCTCTCATTTCACATGCTAGCGAAGTTGTATTCAACTCCTTCAAGGTAGACTTCAGCAGTATGTAAACCAATAACTTACAGATGTACAATTGGGTTTAGAAAAGGCAGAGGAACCAGAGATCAAGTTGCCAACATTCTTTGGATCATAGAAAAAGAAAGGGAATTCCAGAAAAAAAAAATGTACTTTTGCTTCATTGACTACACTAAAGCCTTTGACTGTGTGGATCACAGCAAACTGGAAAATTCTTAAAGAGATGGGAATACCAGACCACCTTACCTGCCTCCTGAGAAACTTTTATATGGGTCAAGAAGCAACAGAAGGGACATAGAACAATGAACTGGTTCAAAATTTGGAACTGAATATGTCAAGACTGTATATTGTCACCCTGTTTATTTTACTTCTATGCAGAGGAAGGACCTCATGTGAAATGCTGAGCTGAATGAATCACAAGCTGGAATCATGATTGCTTGGAAAAATATCAAGGACCTCAGATATGCAGGTAGTACCACGCTAATGGCAGAAAATGAATAAGAACTAAACACCCCTCTTGATGAAGGTGAAAGATGAGAGTTAAAAAGCTGACTTAAAACTCAACAATAAAAAAATAAAGACTATGGAATTTGATCCCATCACTTCATGGCAAATAGAAGGGGAAAAAATGGAAGAGGTGATAGATTTTAATTTTGGGGGCTCCAAAATCACTGCAGACTGTGGCTGAAGCCATGAAATTAAAGGATGTTTACTCCTTGGAAGGAAAGCTATCACAAACCTAGACAGCATATTAAAAAGCAGAGACATCACTCAGCCAACAAAGGTCCATACAGTCAAAGATATGGTTTTTCCAGTAGTCATGTATTGATGTGAGATTTGGACCATAAAGAAGACTGAGAGTAAAAGAATTGATGCTTTCAAACTGTGGTACTGGAGAAGTCTTGAGAGTTCCTTGGTATACAAGGACAGAAAATCAGTCAATTCTAAAGGAAATCAACCCTGGATATTCATTGGAAGGACTTATGCATGGAACAATAGACTGGTTCCAAATACAAAAAGGAGTATGTCAAGGCTGTATATTGTCACCCTGCTTATTTAACTTACACGCAGAGTACATCATGAGAAACGCTGGGCTGGAAGAAGCACAAGCTGGAATCAAGACTGCCAGGAGAAATATCAATAACTTCAGATATGCAGATGACACGTTATGGCAGAAAGTGAAGAGGAACTAAAAAGCCTCTTGATGAAAGTGAAAGAGGAGAGTGAAAAAGTTGGCTTAAAGCTCAACATTCAGAAAATGAAGATCATGGCATCTGGTCCCATCACTTCATGGGAAATAGATGAGGAAACAGTGGAAACAGTGTCAGACTTTCTTTTTGGGGGCTCCAAAATCACTGTGGATGGTGACTGCAGCCATGAAATTAAAATATGCTTACTCCTTGGAAGGAAAGTTATGACCAATTTAGATAGCATATTAAAAAGCAGACATTACTTTGTCAACAAAGGTCCATCTAGTCAAGGCTATGGTTTTTCTAGTGGTCATGTATGGATATGAGAGTTGGACTGTGAAGAAAGCTGAGCACCGAAGAATTGATGCTTTTGAACTGTGGTGTTGGAGAAGACTCTTGCGAGTCCCTTGGACTGCAAGGAGATCCAACCAGTCCATCCTGGGGGATATCAGTCCTGGGTGTTCATTGGAAGGACTGATGCTGAAGCTGAAACTCCAATACTTTGGCCATCTCATGCGAAGAGTTGACTCATTGGAAAGGACCCTGATGCTGGGAGAGATTGGGGGCAGGAGGAGAAGGGGACGACAGAGGATGAGATGGCTGGATGGCATCACTGACTCCATGGACATGAGTTTGTGTAAACTCCGGGAGTTGGTGATAGACAGTGAGGCCTGGCGTGCTGCGATTCATGGGGTTGCAAGGAGTCGGACATGACTGAGCGACTGAACTGAACTGAACTGAATGCTGAATCTGAAGCTCCAGTATTTAGGCCACCTAATTTGAAGTGCTAACTCTGGAAAAGACCCTGATACTGGAAAGTTCAGTTCAGTTCAGTAGCTCAGTTGTGTCAGAGTCTTTGCAACCCCATGCACACCAGGCTTCCCTGTCCATCACGAACTCCTGGAGCCTGCTCAAACTCATGTCCAATGAGTCGGTGATGCCATCCAACCATTCATCCTCTGTTGTCCCCTTCTCCTTCTGCCTTCAATCTTTCCCAGTATCAGGGTCTTTTCCAAAGAGTCACAAATATTTAAGCCAAAAGGAGAAGGTGGCAGCAGGGGATGAGGCGGTTAGAAAGCATTACCAACTTAATGGACATGAATTTGAGCAAACTCTGGGAGAGAGTGAAGGACAGGGAAGCTTTGGTGATGCATTCCACGGGGTCACAGATTCGAACATAACTTAGTGACTGAACAGTAACAAAATGCAGTAGTTTCCAGAAATTAACATCAATATTACTTACTCATTATAATGGGTAATTAGCCATTACCAATACTACTCACCATTCATACCTAATCAGGTAAGCTTTATCTTTTTTACATAGTTGGTTCCAAACCCAACCCTGACTTTATAATATAGTCAGACAGAACATTTGGGGGCTCATATTAGAGTGTCTTTCTAATTCATGATGACTTTTGTAGCACTCTGGAGTCAATTCTTAGAAAACTTGAATTAATCATAAAAACCAAAAAACTATAAATGTTTCTATGGCTCTCTTTTTCTGGCAATGTGCTTCTAGTTTCCATTAAATGAGAAGAAAGTGATTGTAGCTATTGAAAAAATAATTAGATATTGAACAACTTTTTAAAAAGACAAGTAAAATCTGAAATTAGTTAAGATTTATTTAAATATTTATGAGTAAAACAAATCATATTATTCAATTGTATATTGAAAAGAGGTACAGTTTTTGAAAGCTTGACCTTTTCTGGGAAGAGTGCATGTGTTTTTGTGTTTGTATGAGAGAGAGAGTGAGTGTGTGTGTGTGTGTAAGTTGAACACTATTATTGGACCTTTGAGATGAAAATCATAGTCATTCATGGATTTCCATTTAAATTTGAAAAACTAGAAAATCATATACAATATATTAAAAAAAACCCAAATCACTGGTAAAAATATTATTTCTAACTCAATTAATATTATATATAAAAACTATCTTGTTTTATTGTATCTTTCTTTTGTAGTCAAACAGTTGTATTTTTAAAGGACAACTTGCACCAAATCAATGGTGTCCTGGTTCCCACAAATCAACTAAAGCAGCAAAATTGGGAAAATATCTAGAAATATTTAATTTACTCTGTTACACACATATTCACTTGACTATTTTTCAGCAGTGTAGGTAAGACCTTGACCTTAATGGCTCTTTTTTTTTTTTTTAATCTGAACACTGCTATTATAAATTCAAGAGCTATTCTTATTTTTAGGGCGATGGAGGTAGGGAGGAGAAGACATACTATTGTGTTAGATATAATAAGTTTCTTTTTGTGTGTGTGTGTGCACACAAGGGTCAAAGCATGCCTTCTGGGGTCTAGCACTATAGCAGTGGGAGCAAAGATGAATAATTAAGATATTTCTCAACATAAAGATATTTTACAAATCAAAGAAATTAAATAACTGTCTTGAATTCAATAAGTAGAGTGTGTTTTGATGTCACAATGCATACTGTTCTCACTATTCTCAGTAAATCATCTCATGTATCCCAAGCCTTCAGTGTCCTTCACTAATGGTACTGCATACATCAGTACAAAATAAGAAATACCTTAAAAGTACTAAAGATTTAAATGGTCTAATCATCACAAATGATTAATAGTCCATTAGTTTATAAGTGCTTCTTAGGTACACTTTCAGAATTAAGCAATCATCATTCAACAAGCAAAAGAAATTGTTTCTATTTACTTATAAAAAATAGAAGTGATTTGGTATAAAATTTTAATAAATATGTACATATATGCTTAAATTCTTTTACATATACTTTTAAACTATGTTTTTAAAGTATGAAGTGATCAATCTATTTAAGAATGACTTAATTAACTGTCTATACAGTTTTTTTATGGCATTATTTTATTCTTTTTAATGGCTGAGTAATAGAACCTTAGAAAGACTCTCAGTGTATCATTCAAAATGAAAGACAAAGAAATGCTGCTTAATAATTTTGTCAAGTATATCCCCCACATGAGCCTTTTTCACACTCTTCAGCAGATTGATGTTTTAGCTAAATGATGACTGGAATTTTCATGCATATGTAAAAATCCATGTTATGCTGTAAATATAAAAGGAAATAATTTTATTAAGGGTAAATACCTATTATTTGAGCTTGACTGGAAGCAATACCTGATGTTTCATGAATTTTCATATTTTTCCCAGTATTTTCTTCTCATTTTATTGGCAGAGAATTTTGAGTACAGCCAGCAATTTTTATCCATTTATTTTTGCAAGCCACTTTCAATACAAAAGTAAACAAAATCTGTGATGACCAAACTCTTACTAATTGTATGGCCATCAACAGAAGACTAACTAAATTATCTAGAGGATAAGAAAGGGTATTGTAAGACTTTTATGTCAATTCTGACAATTGGGCTTAAAGAAGAAAAAGTTACAGTGTAACTTTAAAAATTATCTTGAAAGTTTTACATAGATATATTTATCACAAATTTTATATTGCTCAGAGGAAAATAAGAGAATAAGACCTAATTGTTTTAGTGTATTTGTTGGTTAGCTTTCAGATAAACTGTTATTTTAATTACCTCCTCATTTTTGAATAAAGTTGCAACATTGATGTACTTTAGAATAACAACATAAATATGATCTCAGTTCTTGATTACCCATACTACTAATGGGCAGAAGCCAAAAGAGTAGATGATTCTTTGACCAGAGATACTCTTTGTCTTGTTTTTGCACAACTGAGTGTTCTGTGAAGCCTCTGTGTGATGATAGACAATTTATTATATAAAGCAAACATCTATTCTTGAACTGACTGAATGTTTTAGATATTTTCTGCAAACAGAATGAACAAGATGATTTAACTATGTTTTATAGTACAAAGGTATGTAAAATGTCCTAACTCCTATTCTGGGTGTAAAATAGTCAAATGGTAAATGGACACTTGTTCAAAATATACAAATAATAAATACTTAATTCTTATACTTTATTGTCTGAAATTCCTGAATAAACCAAATATTTTTCACTCATTAATTTGAAGGATACTTTTTAGAGTTAAACTTATACTAAATCATCCTCTACCTATGACTTTAAGACAATTGAGAGGATTCTTGGCATTACAGGCTATTGCAGCATTTGGATTCTGGGTTATGGGGAACTTGCCTGGCCGTCATATAAACTTATAACTGAAACTCAACAGGCCTAAATTGACAAGCTGGTTTGGTCCTCAGAGACTCAAAAGGCTCTTCAAACTCCTGCAGGCTCCAACTTTGAGCTTGCCTGCAGGATCAGAGTTTAGTTTGTTTGTTACTAAAAAAAAAAAAAAAAAAAAGCTATGGCCACCACATTGCTTGAGGGTAATTACTACCATTGTTTTGCTAATGCCTAAAGCTCATAAGTTTACTAATGTGCAAAATCTTACTGTACTGACTTCTCATTATATAACTGGGATCTTAAACCCTAAAGTTCAGAGTGACAATGGCTCTGTCTTCAAAGCTGCTGTAACCCAAGGGGTGTTGAAAGCTCTAGGAATAGAATATCACTTACACTGTTCTTGGAGACCCCAATCTTAGAAAAAGTTAAAAAAGTCTAACGATATTATTAAGAGGCATCTACATAAGCTAACTAAGGAAACACAAGACAGTTGGGGTTTAAAGTTTTCCCCATAGCTTTAATGAGGGCTCAAACTGACCCTAAGAAGAAGGGACTGTCTCAGTGTCAGACCGTTTTTGTGCACAAATATTGTCATAGATCTTAAAACCTTAGAAATAACTATGTGACTCAGTGTTCAGCTTTTCAACCTCCCCCTCAGGGAAAGGCTTTGCATGGCTGGTTTCTCCACTTCAAGAAAAGGACTTTTTCCAACTTTGTGAATACTTTCACCAACAACAATCATATGTGATGCCTCTTCTTGATCTGATGACATCTAACAATACTAAGATAGACTGATATAGCACATTGTACCTTAACTATGGATATAATGTGACTTTTAATTTTGATTAGATTTTAAGTTGTTTTAATGACTATTTTGCCTTACATCTTTAACTGTATAATGGGGTTTGTTTCTAACAATGTGAAAGGTTTTAGATTACAAATGGTTGTCCAGGCTCCTACAAGTGCCACAGCCTTCTCAAACGATTACTTGGGGCCCCTCAATTTGAGTGTTAGGAGGATATGTTGCCTCAACAGTTCAGAGACAGTGCCACATCACAACAGGAAGTAGTTATGGAATGAAAACGATGACCCTTTCCCTTGGCAACATAATTCTCCTAAAACAAAAGGGGAGGAATGACAGGCTCAATTCCTTGGTAAGTTGATAAGAAGTCCCCAAGGAGGAGAAAGGGGTCCAGAGCCCTAGAGGAGAAAGGAGTCTTGGCTTCTTAAAAGGGAGAAAAGGACAAACTTTTTTTCTTTAAGCCCAGAGCTGATGATTGCACAATAAAACAACTCAGAAATAAGTCTTCCTTAGGGATAAATGCAAAGAACTAGTGGAAAACAACACAATAGGAAAGACAAGAGATCTCCTTGAGAAAATTAGAGATACCAAGGGAATATTTCATACAAAGATGAGCACAATAAAGGACAGAAATGGTATGGACCTAACAGAAGCAGAAGATATTAAGAAGAGGTGGCAAGAATACACAGAACTATACAAAAAAAGATCTTCATGACCCAGATAATCATGATGGTGTGATCACTAACCTAGAGCCAGACATCCTGGATTGTGAAGTTAGGTGGGCCTTAGGAAGCATCACTACGAACAAAGCTAGTGGAGGTGATGGAATTCCAGTTGAGCTATTTCAAATCCTAAAAGATGATGCTATGAAAGTGCTGCACTCAATATGTCAACAAATTTGGAAAACCCAACAGTGGCCACAGGGCTGGAAAAAGTCAGTTTTCATTTCAATCCCAAAGAAAGGCAATGCCAAAGAATGTTCAAACTACCACACATTTGCACTCATCTCACATGCTAGCAAAGTAATGCTCAAATTCTCCAAGCCAGGCTTCAATAGTACATGAACCAAGAAATTCCGTATGTTCAAGCTGGATTTAGAAAATGCAGAGGAACCAGAGGTCAAATTGCCAACATATGTTGGATCATAGAAAAAGCAAGGGAATTCCAGGAAAACATCTACCTCTCCTTCATTGAGTATGCTAAAGCCCTTGACTGTGTGAATCACAGCAACCTGGAAAATTCTTAAAGAGGTGAAAATACCAGACCACATTACCTACTCCCTTAGAAAACTTTATTCAGGCCAAGAAGTGACAGAACCAGACATGGAACAATAGACTGGGTCAAAACTAGGAAAGGATTATGTCAAGGCTGTATGTTGTCACCCTGCTTATTTAACTTATATGCAGAGCACATCATGCAAAATGCCAGGCTGGATGAAGCACAAGCTGGAATCAAGACTGCCAGGAGAAATATCAATAGCCTCAGACACACAAATGATGTCACCCTTATAGCAGAAAGAGAAGAAGAACTAAAGAGCCTCCTGATGAAAATGAAAAAGCAGAGTGGAAAAAGTTGGCTTAAAACTCAATATTCAGAAAAGTAAAATCAAAATCATTGCATCCAGTCCCATCATTGTATGCCAAATATATGGGGAAACAATGGAAATAGTGACACATTTTATTTTTGGGGGGCTCCAAAATCACTGCAGATAGTGACTGCAGCCATGAAATTAAAAGGCACTTGCTCCTTAGAAGAAAAGCTATGACCAACTTAGCATAATAAAAAGCAGAGATATTACTTTGCCAAAAAATGTCTGTCTAGTCAAAGCTATGTTTTTTCCAGTAGTCATGTATAGTTGTGAGAGTTGGACTACAAAAAAAGATAAGTGCTGAAAAATTGATGCTTTTGAATGTGATGTTGGAGAAGACTCTTGAGAGTCCCTTGGACTGCAAGGAGATCCAGCCAGTTCATCCTAAAGGAAAGCAGTCCTGAATATTCATTGGAAGGACTGATGTTGAAGCTGAAACTCCAATACTTTGGCCACCTGATGTGAAGAACTGACTCACTGCAAAAGACCCTGATGCTGGGAAATGTTGAAGGCAGGAGGAGAAAGGGACGACAGAGGATGAGATGGTTGGATGGCATCACCGACTCAATGGATATGAATTTTAGCAAGCTTTGGGAGTTGGTGATGGACAGGGAAGCCTGGCCTGCTGCATGCAGTCCATGAGGTTACAAAAAGTCGGAGATGACTGAGTGACTGAACTGAACTGATGTATTTGATGTGGCAGTTATCTGATTTAAAATGTAACTGTTATTTCACATATTTAATTATAAGAAATTCTGTAATCAGCCTTACCTTGACACTTTTTTTAATATAAATTTATTTATTTTAATTGGAGGCTAATCACTTTAAACTACATTGACACTTTTAAACATCAGTTATAATGATGTTTGGACACTCACAGATTTACCAGAAGAAAGGGGTTGAATAAGCTGATGAGAGAATAGAATGGTTAAAATACAGAAGTCAGAAAATTTTACTTCTTGTTTCAATTTTGCCCCTAATGAGCTGTAGTCATTCTATGTTTTAGGTTTTTCTCACAGTGTCCATTTATTTAAAGATCTTTCTAACCAAAATCCTGATATACATAAATGTGCAATTATTATAGACACTTAAGTCAGCTGAAAATGGATAAAAATAATCAGAGCATAAATTTCCTTTTTCTCCAGAAAATGGTTATGAAGTAATTATGAAATTGTTATGAAAATAACAAATGAAAATAATTATAGCATATATACTTGTTTTGATCATATGTAGCACTTTAATATAGAAATAAAATTATCTTGATATATTATCAAGATGTATGGTAATTGCTATCAAATTTGCTTTATCCTTAAGCAAGCCAAATATTTAGATCAGCCAAATAGTCTGAATGGTGATTACTAAATCTATTATTAAAATTATCTTAATCAGATTCATAATTTGTGAAGAAATGCTTAATTTTTCATCTCATTTCCTAGATAATTTAAAATGACAAAACCTTATTTCTCCCTTTTACTGCTTTAATTTGGGTTACAATTTTAGACTTACATACTTTTAGTGTATTAGCTTATACAGAGAGCAAAGGTAACAGAGAAGGTGAAGAGAGCAACTCTCAAGTACCAAAAAAATGTGAGGAGAAAGAAAGAGAAGAGCAGTGAATTAATTATGGGAATGAGCAGGTGATGGCAAGTCTGCAGGTAATGTTCCAAAATATAATCAGTATTTTCAATAAGTATCTATAGTATATATAGCATTATATTAGTAATCATTGTCCAGCCTTCAAAATTGCTCACCTGAGTTGAGGGACCACAGTGATGTTAAATTGTGACTGGTTATTTTGTTTCTGGGTTGAAAACTTAACAATAATAAAAAAATTTCCATGTGGTTGAAATTTGTTTCTATTCTTGGATTAAACTTTGTGTTTGCATTTCAACATGTCCTGAGTCATCAATCCTACTTCCATCTTCATTATCCTGCATAGTTTCAATATTAAACACTAGGAGATCTGAACTGAGCTGCTGCCTTGTAATTGCTTTTAACATTTTTATTGAGGGGGTGTACTTTTTCACTCCAACTGTAAACTCTGTAGGGGTAGGATCTATGTTTTTATTTCTTTGACATCCTTTCACAGAAATTAATAAAGTTTATTACACATTAAGAACAAAAGGTTAAATTAATGCTGTTGGCTATTTTAAAGACATTTTCTTGGTCAACATTTTTGTTTATTACATGTTTATTAATATATCAAATATTAGGATCCTGTAGGAATTCTGACAAATTGGGCTTGCAGGAGCTGACCAAGTGTCTTTTTTTTTTTTTAAGTTTGGTTCAGAAGTTTGTTAAAATTCAGAATCTTAAATCTCAATTGAAATAAGTAAGTTAAATACTCTGATAGTAGGTACTGAGTAACTACATTTTTAACAAGCTCCCCAGAAGATTCTTAGGCACAGTTAAGTCCAATATCTTATTTGCACTATGAGGAAAGAGAATTGCTTCAGGAACAGCTCATTTAACTAGTATCTCTGAAAATGATTTGCCTCCCACACTCCATTAAAATCAACATAATACTGGAAGTCCTAGCCAGAGCAATTAAGAAGAAAAATAAATAAAATTAATCACAATTAGAAAGGAAGAAGAAAAATTATTTATGTTTGCAGACAACATGCTCTTAAATGTAGAGAAACCTAAAGACTCTTACAAAACAAAACAAAACAAAAAAACAACTGGTAGAACTAATCAACAAATTCAGTAAAGTTGCAGGATAAAAAATTAATATATAAAAGTCCTTTGTTTCTACACTAACAAAAGCTTACCTAAAAAGTAAATTAAGAAATAATTCCACTTATGAAAATATCAAAAAGAATAAAACATTTAGGAATAAATTTAATCAAGAAGATGAAAGATTAATAAAGTGAGAATTATAAAACATTAGTGAAACAAATTAAAGACAAAGAAATGGAAGGACATCCCATGTTCACAGATTGGAAAAAAATTAATAACTGTTAAAATGCCAATAAAATCCAAAGCTATCTACAAATTCAGTACAATCTCTATCAAAATCCCAGTGGAATTTTTTAACAGGAATAGGAAAAAATCCTAAAATTCATATGGAACTACAAAAGACCTCAAATAGCCAAAGAGATCTTGAGAAATAACAAAACCTGGAGGCAACACACATCCTGATTTGAGAATACACTACAAAGCAACATCAATTAAAACAGCATAGGTTTTGGCATAAACAGACTTATAGGCCAATGAAACAGAATGGAGAGCCAAGAAAACAAATTCATGCATATATGGTTAACTAATCTTTGACAAGGCTGCCAGCAACCTACATTGGGAAAAGGCTAGCCTCTTTAACAATGGTGTTGGAAAAACTGGATATCTTCCTGCAAAATAATGAAACTGGACCTTATGCCAAACACAAAAATCAAATCTCAATGGATTAAACATTTTAATGAAAACCTGAAACTATAAAATTGCTAGCAGAAAACATGGAGGAAAAGCTTCATGACAATGGTATTGGCAATAATTTCGTGGATATAATACCAAAACACCAGCAAAACCCAAAAAAAAGATGGGTGGGAATACATTAAACTAAAAAGTGTCTACATAGCAAAGGAAATAAGACTCAAAAGGTAACCTACATAAGGGAAGAAAATATTTATAAACCATCTATTTGATAAGGGTTAATATCTAAATTATATAAGTGACTCACATGTCAATAGCAAAGAAATAACCTAATTTAAAAATCGGCAAAGAACTTAAATAGACATTTCATCAAAGGAGACATACAAATGGCCAACATGTATATAAAAAGGTGCTCAACATTACTAATCATCAGGGAAATATAAATCAAACTCACAATGAGCTATCTCAAATCTGTTAGAAGGACTATTATGATAAAAAGAACAACAACAACAAAAGTGATAACAAGTGTTGATGAGGATGTGAAGAAATCGGAACTTTTGTACAATGTTGGTGGAGATGTAAAATGGTGCAGCTGTTACAGAAAACAGTCTGGAACTTCCCCCTCAAAATTAATAATAGAACTACCACATGATCCAGCAATTCTACTTCTGGATATATATCTTTAAAAAAATTGAAATTACTTTCTTGTGGAGGTATCCTCACTACAGTGTTCATTGCATCATTAGTCACAATATCCAAGACATGGAAACAACCTAAGTGTCCACTGATGGATTAAAGCATAAAGACAATGTGTTATATACAATACAACAGAGTATTATTGTAGTAGAGTATTACTGTGTTGTATTATGTATAGACACACAATAGAGTATTATTCACCTTGGAGAAATTGGGCTTTATATAACAACATGAGTAAATCAGGAGCACATCATGCTAAGTGAAATAAGCCAGTCACAAAAGGACAAAACTATTATTTCAAATTTATGAGGTACAAAAAACAATCAAACTCATAAATATAGAGTAGAATGGTATTTGGAAGGGAGTAGGAAATGGAAAGGTGCTGTTCAGTGGGTATGGTTTCAATAATACAACAAGAATAGGTTCTAGAGATCTGCTGTACAACTTTGTGTCTATACTCTATTGTGTACTTAAAAGATAGATCTCAATATTGTGTTCCTGTCACAATAAAAAATAAAATAAATCTAAAAGATATTTTTAGAAATTAAAAATCACTAACTCAAATGTATAGTGAAGTGTTGAGTACTGAAATTTCATTCAACCAGATCTTGATTAAAAAAAAAAAAAATCATAGTTTTTATGTTCTCAGTTCAGTTTAGTTCAGTCGCTCAGTCATGTCCAACTCTTTGCAACCCCATGTACTGCAGCATGCCAGGCTTCCCTGGCCATCACCAACGCCCAGAGCTTACTCAAACTCATATCTATTGAGTCAGTCATGCCATCCAACCAGCTCGTCCTCTGTTTTCCCCTTCTCCTCACTCCTTCAATATTTCCCAGAATCAGGGTCTTTTCAAAAGAGTCAGTTCTTTGCATCAGGAGGCCAAAGTATTGGAGTTTCAGGTTCAGCATCAGTCCTTCCAATGAATACTCAGGATTGATCTCCTTTAAGTACAGACTGGTTGGATGTCCTTGCAGTCCAAGGGACTCTCAAGAGTCTTATCCAACACCACAGTTCAAAAGCATCAATTCTTCTATGCTCAGCTTTCTTTATAGTTCACATCTCACATCCATACATGACTACTGGAAAAACCATAGCTTTGACTAGACGGACCTTTGTTGGTAAACTAATGCCTCTGCTTTTTAGCATGCTGGCTAGGTTGGTCATAGCTTTTCTTCCAAGGAGCAAGCCTCTTTTAATCTCATGGCTTCAGTCACCACCTGCAGTGACTTTAGAGCCCCCCAAAATAAAGTCTGTCACCATTTCCATTGTTTCCCCATGTATTTATCATGAAGTGATGGGACCAGATGACATGATCTTAGTTTTCTGAATGTTAAGTTTTAAGCTAATTTTTTCACTTTCCTCTTTCTCTTTCATCAAGAGGCTCTTTAGTTCTTTTTTTCTTTCTGCCATAAGTGTGGTGTCATCTGCATATCTGAGGTTATTGTTATTTCTCCTGGAAAACTTAATTCTAGCTTGTGCTTCATCCAGCCTGGCATTTCACATGATGTATTCTGCATATAAGTTAAATAAGCAGGGTGACAAAATTCAGACTTGACGTACTCCTTTCCCTATTTGGAACCAGTCTGTAGTTACACATCCAGTTCTGACTGTTGCTTCTTTACCCGAATATAGATTTCTCGGGAGGCACGTCTGGTGGTCTGGTATTCCCATCTCTTGAAGAACTTTCCACAGCTTGTTATGATTGACACCATCAAAGGCTTTGGCATAGTCCATAAAGCAGAAGTAGATGTTTTTCTGGAACTCTCTTGTTTGTTTGTTTGTTTGTTTTTAATGGCCAATGGATGTTGGCAATTTGATCTCTTGTTACTCTGCATTTTCTAAATCCAGCTCGGACGTCTGGAAGTTCATTGTTCACGAACTGTTGAAGCCTGGTTTGGAGAATTTTGAGCATTACTTTGCTAGCATGTGAGATGAGTGCAAATGTGTAGTAGTTTGAGAATTCTTTGGCATTGCCTTTCTTTGGGATTGGAATAAAAACTGACTTTTTCCTGTCCTGTGGCCACTGATGAGTTTTCCAAATTTGCTGGCATATTGAGTGCAGAACTTTCACAACATCATCATTTAGGATTTGAAATAGCTCAACTGGAATTCCATCACCTCCACTAGCTTTGTTCATAGTGATACTTCATAACAACCACTTAACATCACATTCCAGGATGACTGGCTCTAGGTGAGTGATCACACCATCGTGATAACCTGGGTCATGAAGATATTTTTCTGTATAGTTCCTCTCTGTATCCTTGCCACCATTTCTTAAAATCGTCTGCTTTTGTTAGGTCCATGCCATTTCTGTCCTTCATTGTGCCCCTCTTTGCATGAAATGTTTTATTGGTATCTCTAATTTTCTTGAAGAGATCTCTAGTCTTTCCCATTCTATTGTTTTCCTCTATTTCTTTGCATTGATCACTGAGGTTTTCTTATCTCTCCTTGCTATTCTTTGAAACTCTGCATTCAAATGGGTATATCTTTCCTTTACTCCTTTGCCTTTCATTTTTCTTTACACAGCTATTTGTAAGGCCTCTTCAGACCTTTTTGCTTTCTTTTTCTTGGGGATGGTCTTGATCACTACCTCCCGTACAATGTCATGAACCCCTGTCCTTCAGGCACTCTGTCTATCAGATCTTATTCCTTGAATTAATTTTTCACTTCCACTGTCTATAGTGGCACTCTGTCTATCAGATCTTATTCCTTGAATTAATTTTTCACTTCCACTGTATAATCATGAGGGATTTGATTTAGGTCATATGTGAATGGTCTAGTGGTTTTCCCTACTTTCTTCAATTTAAGTCTGAATTTGGCAATAAGGATTTCATAATCTGAGCCACAGTCAGGTTCTGGTCTTGTTTTTGCTGACTGTATAGAGCTTCTCCATCTTTGGCTGCAAAGAATATAATCAATCTGATTTTGGAATTGACCATCTGGTGATGTCCATATGTAGAGTCTTCTCTTGTGTTGTTGGAAGAGGGTGTTTGCAATGACCGGTGTGTTCTCTTAGCCTTTGCCCTGCTTCTTTCTGTACTCCAAGGTCAAATTTGCCTGTTACTCCACGTATTTCTTGACTTCCTACTTTTGTATTCCACACCCCTATAATGAAAAGGGCATCTTTTTTGGGTATTAGTTCTAGAAGGTCTTGTAGGTCTTCATAGAACCAATCAACTTCAGCTTCTTCAGCATTACTTATCGGGGCATAGACTTGGAATATTCTGATATTGAATTGTTTGCCTTGAAAGGAGCAAAGATCATTCTCTCCTCTTTGAGACTTCATCCAAGTACTGCATTTCCAACTCTTGTTAACTCTGATGGCTACTCCACATCTTCTAAGGAATTCTTGCCCACAGTAGATGTAACGGTCATCTGAGTTAAATTAATCCATTCCAGTCCAGTTCAGTTCACTGATTCCTAAAATATCGATGTTTACTCTTGCCATCTCCTGTTTGATCACTTCCAATTTGCCTTTATTCATGGACCTAACATTCCAGGTTCCTATGTAATATTGCTCTTCAGAGCATCGGACTTTACTTCCATCACCAGTCACATCCACAGCTGAGTGTTGTTTTTGCTTTGGCTCCTTCTCTTCATTCTTTCTGGAGTTATTTCTCCACTGATCTCCAGTAGCATATTGGGCACCTTCCGACCTGGGGAGTTCATCTTTCAGTGTCCTATCTTTTTGCCTTTTCATACTGTTCATGGGTTTCTCAAAGCAAGAATACTGAAGTGGTTCGCCATTCCCTTTTCCAGTGGACCACGTTTTGTAAGAACTCTCCACCAGGATCCATCCATCTTGGGTGGTCCTACAGGGCATGGCTCATAGTTTTATTTAGTTAGACAAGGCTGCGATCCATGTGATAAGATTGGTTAGTTTTCTGTGATTGTTGTTTCCATTCTGTCTGCCCTCTGATGTAAATCTTTTATCCAATTTTCTGTTGATGGGTGGGGCTGTGTTCCCTCCCTGTTATTTGACCTGAGGCCAAACTACAGTGGAGGTAATGAAGATAAAGGCGACCTCCTTCAAAATGTTCCATGCATGCACTGCTACACTCAGTGTCCCCACCCCTGTAGCAGGCCACCACCAACCCAAGCCTCCACCAGAGTCTCCTGGATACTCACAGGCAAATCTGCATCAATTTCTTTTGGGGTCACTGCTCCTTTTTCCTGGGTCCTGGTGAACACAAGATTTTGTTTGTGCCCTCCAAGAATCTGTATTCCCAGTCTTATGTAAGTTCTGGCAACTCTATGGTGGGGTTAATGGCGATCTCCTCCAAAAGGGCTTATGCCATACCCAGGTCTGCTGTACCCAGACTCCCTGTCCCTGCAGCAGTCTGCTGCTGACCCGTACCTCCACAGGAGACACTCAAACACAAAACACTCAAACTCAGCCTCTATGGGGTCTCTGGGTCCTGGTGCAAACAAGGTTTGTTTGAGCGCTTTGAGCATCTCTGGCGTGTATGGGGTTTCATTCTAAATGTGATTTCACCCCTCCTACCATCTTTTTGGGGCTTCTCCTTTGCCCTTGGAGGTGGGGTATCTCCTCAAAATCTCTCCAGCACCATGCAGCTGCAGCTCCAGTGCCAGCTGGAGATGTTTTAATTGTTCTTTTTTTTTTTTTTTTCCTGGTGTAGTGGAACGTTGGAGAATCTGAAGAAAGCAAGTGGAATTTCTTTGCAAAATTATTCACAGATGCAAAAGACTTCAGTAAATTCTTGGAGGTTAATAAACCCAGACCTCTAAGATAAAGTCCAGATGATTCTTTTTCTGTCTTTTAAGATCTTCCATAATCTATGCCTAACTTTCCTTTCTTGTTTAATTTTATGCTATTCTCCAAAATATATCATTCACTTCAGCCAAACTGAAGTGAAATCTGCCATTTGAGCACACCATGTTTCAATTCCTGTTTCAAGGCATTGTGTTTGTCCTCCTACCTAGAATTAATTCTTTTCCATATCTGCATCAAAATGCTATCCATCCTTAAGACTGATATCAGACGGTGTTCCTACATGAAGCTTTCTACAGTTGCTCTGGTGAAAAGAATTATTTGTCTCTGAATGCCTATTGGTCTTAATGACAAATCAACTTAAACTATTTTTGCAATACACTCTTTTTTTATTGCCATAAAACTTTCCAAGTGGATGCAGTTTATCTCCCCAACAGTATTGTAAGTCTCTAGTGGGAGTCAGCCTCTATTACTTATCTTTCATCTTCAGAGTGCCAGTTCAATAAACACTTGCTGAATGGAGGAAACAAACAAATATCAACATCTTAGTTAAACAAATATTTGTTGAACATTACAACAGAATTCAGGCCAAATTAAATAGTTGTGCTGCCCTAAAGTGCTATGTGATCATCTGTTAAACATGTAATTGCTGATTGGAATTATTATAGCTAATATGATCAACATTCACCAAAAAAGGACATTTAAATGCCACTGTGTTGAAGCAATCTATTAATAGTTTTACAGGGAAAATGTGGACAAAAATATTTAACAGATAGCTTCTATTGACTGAGCTAGCACTGGAATGACCAAGAACAAATCACCTATGTTAAAGAACCGCTGAAAAAATTGACAAGGCGTTTAGTATGGCTCTTGAAGAAACAACAGCAATAGACAGTATGTGAGGAGGGCAACAGTTCCGTTCTGTCAAACAACATTTGAAAGTATGCAAAGGATAAGTCATTTTGACTAACAGTAACAGGCTAAGAGGGAGAAGGCAATGGCACCCCACTCCAGTACTGTTGCCTGGAAAATCCCATGGATAGAGGAGCCTGGTGGGCTGCAGTCCATGGGGTCGCTAAGAGTCAGACACGACTGAGTGACTTCACTTTCACTTTCCACTTTCATGCATTGGAGAAGGAAATAGCAACCCACTCCAGTGTTCTTGCCTGGAGAATCCCATGGACAGAGAAGCCTGGTAGGCTGCAGTCCATGGGGTCACACAGAGTCGGACACGATTGAAGCGACTTGGCAGCAGGTGGCAGCAACAGGCTAAGAAAGATTAACCACGAGTAATGAAGCACTCACTTCTGATATCTTCAATAATATGATCACTGGTATTGTTCTCCGTCAGTGCAAAGGCTAGTGGTATGTATTATATCTATACATTGATTTTGGAAATGCATATTTTATAATGTTTTCAGAGCAAAAGCTTATGTGGGATACATTTTCAGTAATAACTTGTTCCATCCTAAAACATTAGATAATGAAAACTGTTTGATTTAGATTTTCTCACTTTTAGTTACATTTTATTAGATAGTTCTTTTAAAGTCTATTTTAAAAATCTTAATTATTAGTCACTATGGATATACATTTTCACTCTCTTTAATGAACTTATAATCTTAATGGGATATAATCACCATGAATAAAATATACTCAATAGCTGTATCTTTCATTTTAGCATGGAATAGTAAAGATTTTTATGTATAGAAGTGTGTTTTATGTGTACCATTATTTTCCTTTGGAAATATAAACCACAGACAGCAATACAAAGAAATAGAAAAAACATAGAAGACTATGTTTTTATTTGAAAGCACCAAAAAATGTATGCCACTTCATTAGTATCCACGGTGTTCTGGAGTGATTCAAGGACTTCCCTGGTAGCTCAGTTGGTAAAGAATCTGCCTGCCGTGCAGGAGACCTGGGTTTGATCCCTGAGTTGGGAAGATCCCCTGGAGAAGGGAATGGCTGCCCCCTCCAGTATTCTGGACTGGAGAATTCCATGGACTGGATAGTCCAAGGTGTCACAAACAGTTGGACTTGACTGACTGACTTTAATTCATTTATTCTGGAGTGACTGAGTTTCCAACTATGACTTTATCAATTATGATGCCCTTAAAAGTTGGTCCACACCAAATGTTACACATAATCAATATCATTGGGATAGGAACTGAAATTTCTTTTAGTTTTTATCATAACTTTAGCTGATTTTCCTAGGATTGCCTTTAGAATATTATCTGGTTGCCAATGTATAGGATTTTTCCATAGAAGAGGTATTCAGTTCAGTTCAGTCACTCAGTCGTGTCCAACTCTTTGCGACCCCATGAATCGCAGCACGCCAGGCCTCCCTATCCATCACCAACTCCCGGAGTTCACTCAGACTCACGTCCATCGAGTCAGTGATGCCATCCAGCCATCTCATCCTCTGTCATCCCCTTCTCCTCCTGCCCCCAATCCCTCCCAGCATCAGAGTCTTTTCCAATGAGTCAAGTCTTCGCATGAGGTGGCCAAAGTACTGGAGTTTCAGCTTTAGCATCATTCCTTCCAAAGAAATCCCAGGGCTGATCTCCTTCAGAATGGACTGGTTGGATCTCCTTGCAGTCCAAGAGACTCTCAAGAGTCTTCTCCAATACCACAGTTCAAAAGCATCAATTCTTCGGTGCTCAGCCTTCTTCACAGTCCAACTCTCACATCCATACATGACCACAGGAAAAACCATAGCCTTGACTAGACGGACCTTTGTTGGCAAAGTAATGTCTCTGCTTTTTAATATGCTATCTAGGTTGGTCATAACTTTCCTTCCAAGGAGTAAGTGTCCTTTAATTTCATGGCTGCAGTCACCATCTGCAGTGATTTTAGAGCTCAAAAAAATAAAGTCTGACACTGTTCCCACTGTTTCTTCATCTATTTCCCATGAAGTGATGGGACTGGATGTCATGATCTTCATTTTCTGAATGTTGAGCTTTAAGCCAAATTTTTCACTCTCCACTTTCACTTTCTTTTTTTTTTTTAATTTTATTTTTAAACTTTACATAATTGTATTAGTTTTGCCAAATATCAAAATGAATCCGCCACAGGCATACATGTGTTCCCCATCCTGAACCCTCCTCCCTCCTCCCTCCCCACACCATCCCTCTGGGTCGTCCCAGTGCACCAGCCCCAAGCATCCAGTATCGTGCATCGAACCTGGACTGGTGACTCGTTTCATATATGATATTCTACATGTTTCAATGTCACTCTCCCAAATCTTCCCACCCTCTCCCTCTCCCACAGAGTCCATAAGACTGTTCTATACATCAGTGTCTCTTTTGCTGTCTCGTACACCAGGTTATTGTTACCATCTTTCTAAATTCCATATATATGCGTTAGTATACTGTATTTATGTTTTTCCTTCTGGCTTACTTCACTCTGTATAATAGGCTCCAGTTTCATCCACCTCATTAGAACTGATACAAATGTATTCTTTTTAATGGCTGAGTAATACTCCATTGTGTATATGTACCACAGCTTTCTTATCCATTCATCTGCTAATGGACATCCAGGTTGCTTCCATGTCCTGGCTATTATAAACAGTGCTGTGATGAACATTGGGGTACACGTGTCTCTTTCCCTTCTGGTTTCCTCAGTGTGTATGCCCAGCAGTGGGATTGCTGGATCATAAGGCAGGTCTGTTTCCAGTTTTTTAAGGAATCTCCACACTGTTCTCCATAGTGGCTGTACTAGTTTGCATTCCCACCAACAGTGTAAGAGGGTTCCCTTTTCTCCACACCCTCTCCAGCATTTATTATTTGTAGACTTTTGGATCGCAGCCATTCTGACTGGTGTGAAATGGTACCTCATAGTGGTTTTGATTTGCATTTCTCTGATAATGAGTGATGTTGAGCATCTTTTCCTGTGTTTGTTAGCCATCTGTATGTCTTCTTTGGAGAAATGTCTATTTAGTTCTTTGGCCCATTTTTTGATTGGGTCATTTATTTTTCTGGAGTTGAGCTGTAGGAGTTGCTTGTATATTTTTGAGATTAGTTGTTTGTCAGTTGCTTCATTTGCAATTATTTTCTCCCATTCTGAAGGCTGTCTTTTCACCTTGCTAATAGTTTCCTTTGATGTGCAGAAGCTTTTAAGGTTAATTAGGTCCCATTTGTTTACCAAAAACTGACAAAGATGCCACAAAAAAAGAAAACTACAGGCCAATATCACTGATGAACATAGATGCAAAAATCCTTAACAAAATTCTAGCAATCAGAATCCAACAACACATTAAAAAGATCATACACCATGACCAAGTGGGCTTTATCCCAGGGATGCAAGGATTCTTCAATATCCATAAAATCAATCAATGTAATACACCACATTAACAAATTGAAAATAAAAACCATATGATTATCTCAATAGATGCAGAGAAAGCCTTTGACAAAATTCAACATCCATTTATGATAAAAACTCTCCAGAAAGCAGGAATAGAAGGAACATACCTCAACATAATAAAAGCTATATATGACAAACCCACAGCAAACATTATCCTCAATGGTGAAAAATTGAAGCATTTCCTCTAAAGTCAGGAACAAGACAAGGTGCCCACTTTCACCATTACTATTCAACATAGTTTTGGAAGTTTTGGCCACAGCAATCAGAGCAGAAAAAGAAATAAAAGGAATCCAAATTGGAAAAGAGGAAGTAAAACTCTCACTGTTTGCAGATGACATGATCCTCTACATAGAAAACCCTAAAGATTCCACCAGAAAATTACTAGAAATAATCAATGACTATAGTAAAGTTGCAGGATATAAAATCAACACACAGAAATCCCTTGCATTCCTATACACTAATAATGAGAAAACAGAGAGAGAAATTAAGGAAACAATTCCATTCACCATTGCAACGGAAAGAATAAAATACTTAGGAATATATCTACCTAAAGAAACTAAAGACCTATATATAGAAAACTATAAAACACTGGTGAAAGAAATCAAAGAGGACACTAATAGATGGAGAAATATACCATGTTCATGGATTGGAAGAATCAATATAGTGAAAATGAGTATACTACCCAAAGCAATTTATAGATTCAATGCAATCCCTATCAAGCTACCAACAGTATTCTTCACAGAGCTAGAACAAATAATTTCACAATTTGTATGGAAAAACAAAAAACCTCAAATAGCCAAAGCGATCTTGAGAAAGAAGAATGGAACTGGAGGAATCAACCTACCTGACTTCAGGCTCTACTACAAAGCCACAGTTGTCAAGACAGTATGGTACTGGCACAAAGACAAAAATATAGATCAATGGAATAAAATAGAAAGCCCAGAGATAAATCCACGCACATATGGACACCTTATCTTTGACAAAGGAGGCAAGAATATACAATGGGTTAAAGACAATCTCTTTAACAAGTGGTGCTGGGAAATCTGGTCAACCACTTGTAAAAGAATGAAACTAGACCACTAGAAAGTGGTGTTAGAAAACACCATACACAAAATAAACTCAAAATGGATTAAAGATCTAAACGTAAGACCAGAAACTATAAAACTCCTAGAGGAGAACATAGGCAAAACACTCTCTGACATACATCACAGCAGGATCCTCTATGACCCACCTCCCAGAATATTGGAAATAAAATCAAAAATAAACAAATGGGACCTAATTAACCTTAAAAGCTTCTCCACTTTCACTTTCATCAAGAGGCTTTAGAAGAGGTATTATGTTGGTGCAAAAGTAATTTTAGTTTTGCACTGTTGAACTTTGCCATTTGATACTGGAATACATTCTTAAATGACTGTGGTTATGTTATACATCATTTTATGCACATTTCTTGCTTTATGGTTTTGCTAATGAATTATTACTTTCTGTTTACTTTGTATGCATTTTATACTATTGAAATGATGTCAGGAAAAAGCAAATTCAAACATTTTTCTTATTCTAATTCAAAATGGGTCATAAAGCTGTGGAGACAACTTGCAACATCAACAACGCATTTGGCTCAGGAACTGCTAATGAATGTACAGTTCAGTGGTGGTTCAAGAAGTTTTGCAAAGGAGACCAAAGCCCTGAAGGTGAGGAACACATTGGTCGGCCATCAGAAGTTGACGATGACCAACTGAGAACATCATTGAAGCTGATCCTCTTACAACTACACAAGAAGTTGCCCAAGAACTCAATGTTGATCATTCTACAGTCATTTGGCATTTGAAGGAAATTGGAAAGGTGAAAAAGATCAAAAAGTGGGTGCATCCTGAGCTGACTGCAAATAAAAAAAAACTGTCATTTTGAAGTGTCATCTTCTCTTATTCTACACAACAATGAACCATTTCTCGATCAGATTGTGATGTGCGCCCAAAAGTGGATTTTATACAAAACCCAGCAATAATCAGCTCAATGGCTGGACTGAGAAGAAGCTCCAAAGCACTTCCCAGCCAAACTTGAACCAAAAAAAAGATTATGGTCACTGTTTGGTGGTCTGCTGCCCACCTGATTCACTACAGCTTTCTGAATCCCAGTGAAACTATTACATCTGAGAGGTACGCTGAGAAAATTGGTGAGATGCACCAAAAACTGTAACACCTGCAGCTGGCACTGGTCCACAGAAAGGGTCCAATTCTTCTCCATGACATGTGTGTTCATGTACCTCATCTGCCATATTCATCTGATCTCTCATTAATTGACTACCATTTCTTCAAGCATCTTGACAACTTTTTTGCAGGTAAAATGCTTCCACAACCAGCAGGACATAGAAAATGCTTTCCAAGAGTTCACCAAATTTCAAAGCATGGATTTTTTTTTTTTTTTTTTTTTGCTACAGGAATACATGAACATTTCTTATTGAAAAAATATGTTGATTGTAATGATTCCTATTTTGATTAATAAAGATGCATCTGAGCCTAGTTATAATGATTTAAAATTCAGGGTCCAAAACTGCTGTTACTTTTGCACCAACTTAATAACAGCCCACTGATTCTGATTTGATATCCTTCTAATCAGTTGCCAAAGAACAAAAATAAGCAAAACAAATAACAACACGTATTAAATTCTTATAATTGGGTGGTCTCCTAGTATTCATTTATGAAATCTATTTATTGGATATGAAGGAAAGTTACATGGGCTCCAAATAGCCTGGAGTTAAAACTCCCCTCCAGGTCTTCCCCACCATTCTACAGAAAACAAAGAACTCTCTCAACCCGCCCCCCAAAAAGAAATGAACATTAAGGTTGATTATGTCCAGCTCCCAGCCAGTCCAGACTCTGGCTGATCTCCAAAATTCCTTGCCCCAGCTGTTTAAGAGATAACTACTCTGGACAACCTTGGAGAAGAACAGGCCCCCTTAAGACAGTAACTTTCCACATACATGCCTATATATACTTACTCTTTTCTTGGGTAAGTGCTGCTGCTGCCGGTAAGTCGCTTCAGTCGTGTTCAACTCTGTGCAACCCCATAGATGGCAGTCCACCAGGCTCCCCCGTCCCTGGGATTCTCCAGGCAAGAACACTGGAGTGAGTTGCCATTTCCTTCTCCAATGTATGAAAAGTGAAAAGTGAAAAGTGAAAGTGAAGTCGCTCAGTCGTGTCCGACTCTTCACGACCCCACGGACTGCAGCCTACCAGGCTCCTCCATCCATGGGGTTTTCCAGGCAAGAGTACTGGAGTGGGGTGCCGTTGCCTTCTCCATGGTTAAGTGTAGCACCTCGCTAATCTGACTGCTGCCCCTTCTCACCTCATTAAGGGTGATCTGTTCCTGTAAAGTGCTGGTCTCATTCTTTTTCTGAACCTCACCTTCTCTAACTCCCTTACCTTACAGGATATCCTTTCCTAAAATATTGTACATTTTTAAAAAACAATGTGATAGTATAATGATATAAAGCACACACCAAATTTCCCCTATTATTAACATCTTACACTAGTCTGAACATTTGTTACAATTAATTAACAAATTTTCATACATCATTATTATCTAAAGTCCATTCTTTATTCATATTGCCTCAGTTTTTATCTAAAGTCCTTTTTTGTGTTCCATATCACATTTATTCACCATGTCTTCCTAAGCTACTCTTGGTTGTTTCTGTTTCTCAGACTTTCCTTGTTTATGGTGACATTGACAGTTTAAGTACTAAAGACCAGGTATTTTTTTTTTTTTAAAGGTCCTCTCTTTTGGGTCTGTCTAATGTTATTCTCATGATTAGATTGGGATGGGAATGATGAGTTTTTGGAGGTAGAGGACAGAAGTTAAGTGCCATTCTCACCACATCATACCAAGTGTATATATTGTCAACATGACTAAGCAGTTTTCATGTTAACCTAGATTACCTGGCTGAGACAAGTATTCTTCAGGTTTCTTCACTGTAAATGCATTCTTCCCCTACAACGCTTCCAGACCATATTCACTTTTTTAAAAGCTGAAACTGGAGCCTGTTATACAGAGTGAAGTAAGCCAGAAAGAAAAACACCAATACAGTATACTAACGCATATATACGGAATTTAGAAAGATGGTAACGATAACCCTGTATGCGAGACAGCAAAAGAGACACAGAAGTATAGAACGGTCTTTTGGACTCTGTGGGAGAGGGAGAGGGTGGGATGATTTGGGAGAATGACATTGAAACATGTATAATATCATATATGAAATGAATCACCAGTCCAAGTTCGATGCATGATACTGGTTGCTTGGGGCTGGTGCACTGGGACGATCCAAAGGGATGGTATGGGGAGGGAGGAGGGAGGGGGGTTCAGGATGGGGGAACACGTGTATACCTGTGGCAGATGCATGTTGATGTATGGCAAAACCAATACAATATTGTAAAGTAATTAACCTCCAATTAAAATAAATAAATTTATATTTAAAAAAGAACTAAAAAAATCACACTGAATAGAAATATGATATTATGGAATTTGCAGTTATTATTGTATCCCAGTGTTTCCCTGTTTTATTAAAACTTGTTGAATATTCAAAAAAAAAAAAAAAAAAAAAGCTATCACTATGTGCAGCCCACACGTAAGGCACAGTATTCAGCTCCACCTCCTTGAGGAAGAGTATGTACACAAATCACTTGGAATTCTTCTGCGTAAGAGATTTGTTTTTTCTCTAATTAATTTATTTAGTTATTGATCGATATCAATACAGATTTATGAATGTTTATTACCACTTAGGTTTATAATGCTTTTTTTGTTTGTTAAAATTGTTCCAGCTTTGGCCATTGAGAGCTTTTTCAGTTGGCTCCTGTGTCCCTTCAACATAATCCCATGACTATTTTTTTTGAGGATTTTCTACTTTATGGAACATGATGTTTCAGGTTCAGCTTATAGAGCACTGACTTATGTTTCTTTATTAAGGACTCAATGTTTCCCAATCCTTCACCTTGGTTTTAGTTTTTATCTCCTTCAAATGTCAGAATTTCACACTGATATACATATACACATACATGTATATATGTATATATGTTTGCCTATATGTGCATGTGTATATTATACATATATGTCAATAACATACATGTAAACAGGGATTCCTTGGTGGCTCAGACAGTACAGAATCTACCTGCAGTGCAGGAAACCCGGATTCAATCCCTGGGTCAGGGAGATCCCCTGGAGAAGGGAATGGCAACCCACTCCAGTATTCTTCTCTGGAGAATTCCTTGGACGGAGGAGCCTGGTAGGCTACAGTCCATGGGGTTACAAAGAGTTGGGCACAACAGTGACTAACACTTTTCCTTTTCATACACGCATACACATTACATATTTGTGTACACATGTGTATGTGTGTGTGTATGTGTGTGTATATATATATATATATATATAGCATTGAAACTATTTTTAATTATAAGGTCATAGGAAAGAAGAAAAAAATATTATTAGTATTAAGACATCGACCCCAAAAAAGTATTAAGGGGTCAATGTCTTAATGAAAGTCAGAAAGGAGATATACAAGTTTAAAAAATTAAGTCTAAAAGTATTAAATGTCTGAACATTTAGGCAATGTGTAGCAGGTCAATATAATCAGTATGTTGCTCTTGAAATCACATATTAAGTAGCACCAGATACTTTGAGTTCTTTATTTAAATTTCCAAATGCAGAAGGAAACTGATTCTTGTCTTTCAAATATCAGAAATAACAACTATAGGTGTGTAATCATAATAGTTAAAGAAACATGGTCTTAACATATTGCCAGATCCCTAGATAGAAAGGAGCCCCAAATTTCTCAAATATTAAATACATTTTAACTAATGTTAACTTAAATATATGCACAATACCACACTGCTAAGAATGAGTTATGAAGACCATGGTGCCTCACTCTCAGTAAACGGGCTGTGCCTAGCAAGGATTCAAAATCAACCAACACAAGTTCCATTAGAAATTAGGAATATTAGGAAACATTGCACTATATTTAAATTATGTGTTAACATGCTCTAAAAATGCTGTTAGTTCAATAAAGCAATTGAATAACTTGTGTAGTTTTGTACATTTTAACCCATAGACAAAGGGATTTAATCTTAAACTTTATATAAACAACAATAAAATTGTAGTTTGTTCCTTATTCTTTCCTTTGAAGTAACAGTTTCTACTCAGCAGTGCAGTGTAAAATTAAGTAAAGCAAGCCTAACTCTGAACTTTATAAAGCCACATAATATTGTCTTGAAAGAAGATAAGCAACAACAACAGATATGCAATAAAATAGTACCCAAGAGAAAGACGTGAACATTCTTTGCATTCAAAAATTTTCTTGGGAACATGAGAAAATATATGTATTTAGTGCTTGGCACATAGTAAATGTCTATAAAAGACGCTTATTATTTTTAACGCTGTGTTATTGTTGTTTTTTCAAAGCTATCTGCTATTAACCTCCCATTTGAAAGCCCTCCTCCAGCTGCACTAGCCTTCTTGTGTTTGAACATATGAAGAACACTCCATTTCAAGGCTCTTGAAATTGCCGTTCTGTCTTTCTGAAAAGTGCTCCCTGTAAATACTCACATACCTTACTTCCTACTTTATGAGAAAAGATATTACAGTAAGCTTCATTATTTAAGATTTCTCTTATGCATAAATATTCCCCAAGCATATTTCATATTACAGGTGGATTTGTGTTGAGGATGAAGACACATAATGCATTTAGTTTGGACCTATCTGGATTGTTTTGTGAAGAAAACAAATAAACCATCATGTGTCCATTTTCACAAAGGGCATGGGACCTCTGTACCTGAAGCATATAGTCTACTGGCTGAATAGCCAGATCCCCAGAGGACAAAATGGCACCATGGTTAAAGGATGACTGGAAAGTCACCTCTGTGGCCATGAGGATATGCATGTGATCTTAAAGTCACTGTAATAAGCAGCAGGCAGGGCATATTTTTTATTTCACCACTTAAGTTGAGAATGTTTGAAACATTAATCAGTGGATTGTGTGAGGAAATGTGGTATTGATTTGAATAAGTAAAAATATGAATGGAGGTTATGGACTCCCATGTGGCACAGCAGCAGTAACCTCTCACTTGCTTTGACTTCTGTCAGACATCCTCATGACTGCCCTTTCACTTCATTTAGATCTCTGCTCAAATGTTACCTCATCAGAAAGGCCTTCCCTATCTGAAGTAGGATCCTTTCTTCTCTCTCTTCCTTCTAATTATTTTTTCCTCATACTACTTACAACTACTAAAGTACTACATTTGGTTTGTTTTTATTATTTCTCTCCTTATTAGAATGTATACTCTATGAAAACATATTCTCTGTTTTGATCCTGATTTATCTCCAGTATGTAGAAGTATACCTGACACACAATGGTGCTCAATATTTGTGGAATGAATTATTAATGAATTCTAAGTCTTATTCATTCAATCCCCCTTTCTTCAGGATATCACATTTTATAGTGACATCTTTCTTGTTGTTCCTTAGGCACACCTCACTTGAAAATCCAAAAGGTGTAAAATGGAGGGAATTTTGTTGCTTGTCTAACAGAGTAATACTGCCAAAGATACACAAAATCATAGATCATACAAATAACAAATTACACAAAAACATATAGGGTGAGGGTAGGATCCCGATTGCTGTCAATTCCTTAAAACTAAACATCCTTGTGAATCTTCAGCTTCGTACTAGGGCATGTTGTTCTGGGCCCATACACAGATCATCAGGATTTTATTCCATGTTCTCAAGCACAATGAAGAGATAACCACATTTGTCTCAGCAAATGCAGTTGAACAACTTTATACTCCTGGGTACTTACACAATCATCTCTGTATGAGCAGTTTATATATATATATATAACTGTATAACAATATTCTGTCATATAAAATCATGATCATAATACACTGTCAAAATAGTTTAATTTTTTGAATTCTAAGGATGATATAAGAAAAGAAAGGACATCAAGCAAGCTTATTATGGGAAGCAAAGATGCAGAGTTAGTACATAACTAGGGCAAAAAGAGTCATACATGACTGAGCAACTGAACTGACTGAACTGAGGGCAAAAAGGAGATGGTAATTGAGCCTAGGCCTCTGATGACAGGCATACTGATACGTGCATACTCACAGTGTGGGACCATGATACAGAGCTGCTCCTAAATGAAATACAAACTTAAAATTCAATTACATAGAATGTATTTGAGTTTTAAAATCCCCTAGCCAATGTACTAATATAACTTTAATATCTTGGCTTTACTATCTGTTTTTAATTATAGGTTATTCAACTATATTATATTTTAGTAAATTAGTCCATTCTCTATTCCCTGCAATATTTGTAGAAAGCAGGTTGACTTAAGAACCCTTACTTTTGCCCAAGTGTTAGAACTCACCTTGTGTTCTCCACACTGCCGTTTTTGTTTGTTATTTAACCACAAGAGTTCTACTGAGGGGATAGTAGGTTGCTGCCAACTTTGCAGGATCTTTTCCTCCTGCTCCCCAATTTTGCTTAAAAAGAGGCATTAGAGAAGTGGTAAATAAGAAAGTTCCTTATCAAACTTTTTTTACCCAAGATGAAATAATTCAGAATGGGTAATTATAGATTAATAAACCATCATTTTCAATTAATTAAGTGCTCAATTTACCTCTTCTCTTCAGCTTAAAATATTCTTGGCACATCTATAAAACCACTTCCTGTATTTATTTTAATAAAATATTAACTTTACACTGTAACCATAGAATATTTAATGGATGGTTTTTAGAATATGAACACTGTAAAGAATAAAAGGAGAAATATATTTTTAAAATATTACTTGCTGACACTTTATATTTGACATTTTATCTATCATTTTCATTTAGCATCTAACTTAACTTAATAAATATATTCTCATGCTGGAAAATCAATTTAAGGATCCTCAAAAAAATTTTGTCGGGAATTCACAGTGGATAATTTAATTTCCCTATAACAGTCACTAAGTCGTATCTGACTCTTGCGACCCCATGGACTGTAGCCCTCCAGGCTCCTCTGTCCATAGGATTTTCCAGGCAAGAATAATGGAGTGGATTGCTATTTCCTTCTCTAGGGGATCTTCCCTACCCAGGAATCAAATCCAGGTCTCCTGCATTGCAGGCAGATTACCGACTGAGCTATAAGGGTAGCCCACAGAACAGTCAGATGTATTTAATATTAACTTCCAAATTTAGAAGTTTTTAAAATTGCTGTTCATGATAAGGAGAGATAATTTGAAAACCCCCTTCATCTAAAGTATGGACTACATATTATTTTCAAAGTCTAAGTATTTGTACTAAATACAACCTGTAATCCCCACAGTTATTTACATTTCATTATTTACATTTCATATAGAAAGCCTGAGTTCCTGTAAAACATCATTTTGCACAGTTGCTTTGCCTTTTGTCATAATATTATTATGTTGTTTTTTCTATTCATTATACTTAGAAATCATGGAAGCACGGAACTGTCAAGGTAGATGTACTGAAAAAACTTATCTAGAAGCAAATTTGCCAGTCTTTCTCATCTACGCTTATGACGCCATAGACCATAGTCCACCAGGCTCCTCTGTCCATGGAATTCTCCAGGCAAGAATACTGCAGTGGGTAGCCATGCCCTTCTCCAGGGGATCTTCCCAATCCAGGGATCAAACCTGGGTCCCCTGCATTGCAAGCAGATTCTTTACCATCTGAACCACAGGGGAAGCCCACATTTATAGACAGTATACAAAATATCTAGATTTCTAAATAAATTAGCATACCTTCATGTTAAACTGCTATAAAATTTAAGCCATTTCAAAAATACGTTTTCTACTATAGCCTTTTACACTGTAATTACATTATCAAAATCATTAGTTGTGTCTACATGTTGAGGAAATAAAATCTGATAATGAAAAAAGGAAAATAAAGTTAAAATACACTAGATTAAATTATGCCAGACAGCATTAGAGGAGGGAACATACTTTTCTTCTACTCAAACAATACTGGTGTGGGATTTCCCTGGTGATCCAGTGGTTAAGACTCCACCTTTCAATGCAGGATGTGTGGATTTGATCCCTGGTCTGGGAGCTAAGATCCCACATGCCTTGTGGCCAAAAAAACAAAATATAAAATAGAATCAAACAATACTGGTAGACACAAAAATAAAAATGAGGTCAAAGATTTTATGAGCTATACTTACACAATACTTTATCATTTCTTATTATATTTTAATATTTTAAAATAGTTGATATGTTCCATTTCCTACTTTAAGATCTCACTGCCATAAGCAGCATTTCATTACTTGTTTTATGTAAAATATTTTCATAAATGCAAACTAGCTATGGAACCTAATACTACTTGAAATAAATCTCAAATGCCAAAAGAAACTTTTCCATACTCTCACATAAAGATAATATTTATCAAGCATCAGTATGGCAACTATGTACTAAGGAATAGACAAGGATGTGCTGAGCAGTCAGAGCTGGTCTGACAAAGTCAGAAAGAGTTCTAGGTAATTCATCACAATTTTACAAAGAAAGAAAGAAACACAACAATCTGAACATTCAAGCCACAGAGGATATATACAGAAAAGTAACAATTATAATAATTGCTAATCTCTAAAAACTGAAACAGAATTCTTAACAGAATCAGAATGGAATAGAGAAACTAAACTCACAACTCTAAAGCATAGTTCCCCTTAATTACCAAAAGTATGTACTATGACTATATTCTTTTATAGACTTAGATAAGGGGATTACTTGAACACCCTGATTGGCTGAATACAAATTCAGAAATTATTATAACTTTTATTTAAACACTAAATGAGCACTTTAGAGGATAAGTTAATCTAAGCTATGACTTTGTTATGTGTTCAAAAACTCCTACCCTGCTGTAGAATCTTCTGTATTGTCATCAGCCATCATCTCCACATCGTGTGGGTGTTTCTTATAAGCTTCTTTGAACAAATTCCATGAAACTGCTTTAGGAGTATCTTCATTTGCTCGAAGATGTTCTATCAGTTTTCCTGAGTGCCAGTTCTGAAGGGCTCTTTGATGGGCAGGGGCCAATTCTGGCTCTGGTAGTAGTATGCTGTGGTGGACAGGACTGTTGCTTTTTTTCAGTCCATTTCTGTCCCAAGAGTGGTTCTTCAATCTGCCCTGAACCGGGGTCTCTCTATGCTCATATCCTTCCTGCTGAAGGCAGTTTCCAGTGTTGGGTGAGCCTTGAGAAGGATGACTAAACCATCTCCAGCGTAGCCTTAGGATCTGTTTTACATCAAACTCTTTCTTGCCAGACACTGACATTGTTGCAGGAGGAAAGACGAAAGCCTTCTCTCACAGAAAGGAAACAGCCTTTGTTATCTCTTGTTTCTCTGCCTCTTCTGTAGGACTAACAAAAGCACAAGTGTCGAGAGCAGTCTTTCTTGTTCCCCCCTCCCCCACTGTTTGTGATACACTGCGAATACTTCCAGCTTTCCAGCTGAAGCAGAAAGCGGCAGCTAACAGTGTAGGTGGGACCCCATACCGACAGGATGATGAGGTCAGACCTTAAACAAGTAAATCAGCTTAGCACAGGAAAGCAGCCACCACAACAGACTCCAGCTGCTAGATTTGCAAACTCCCAGCCTTCCCGCCTGGACTTGCAAATATCTAACCCAGCTCTTTCCTAACTGAAGTATAGTAGCTTTGGCTTTTAAGTCCAAGCAAGTGAACAAAAGCAAAGTGTTTAAAAACACTTGTTTCTAAATTTCACTCACCCCACCCTCTGTCAGATATTATTTCCTGGCAGCCCACTTCTAAAAATGTGACATTTTGTCCTAGGAGAATTTGTAACAAGGAATTCATTATGATCTATTTTGGTGTTCTTATGGAAAATTTGAAAGTAGTTCATTAAGAAAAAGTACCTTGTCACCAGTCTCCTCATGCACATTTATAGTTATTCTTTACAAAATGTCTGAAAATGTGACTGTCTTTATAGAGATATTTGTTTGAAAACCTGAACAATTTCAGAAACATAACGTGTTGGTTACCTAAGGCTAAAAAACACTAAAGGATGTATTAACAGTATTTTAAGTCTACACCTGAAAGAAGAGAACAGTGTTTTTCTAAGCTCATAGGTAGGAAGACATGTCTTCTCTCACGAACCAAAATTTGAAAATGAATAGTCTATTCTGGCTCCATGCCTGTATAAACATTTCCTTATCATGCTCTTTACTCTCACAGGCAGTGTTAAAGGTCTATTTTCTTTGTTCAAAAGTTTGTATGAGAGGATGCGCAAAAGGCATGTTTTGAAGTAACTCCAAATTGTCACATATCTCAGTAATAACTGTGCACAAAGTACTTTGAGATCTCTGATTCAGAATCTCTACTTTGTACAGGGGTAAATGTTTCTGTAATAGTAATGTATAAAGAATATATTCACCAATACCATTTTGAAATTTAGTTTGAACTTTATAGCTTACATGTCATGCACACATGTGATAAGGGGGAATTGTACCACTGTATCCTTAGAAAGAATGCTGAAATTATAAGGTTTTGATTCTAGTTCAGGTTTTATGGTTAATGAACTGTATTATCTTGAACAAGTCATTTACTTGTTTGTATCTGTTTCTTAATATATAATATGGAGTGGCTGAACAAATTTCCAAGTTTATACTTACAATGAATTTTTAAAAATTTATAAATAGAAAATTTACGTGCAGTTTTCTGTAAATCTAATATACCATTTCCTTTCCCCTCTTTTTTGTGTATGTATAGTGGTAAATTTCTGTGTCAATTTAAATGGGCTACAGGATACCTAGCTATTTGGTCAAGTATTGTTTTGGGTGTTTCTGTGAGCATATTTTTGAATGAGTTTAACATTTAAATCAATAGACTAATAGATTGTCCTCCCTAATGTGGGTGGTTGTGGTTTAGACGCTCAGTCATGTCCAATTCTTTGTGATCCCATGGATTGTAGTCTGCCAGGCTCCTCTGTCCATGGGATTTTCCAGGTAAGAATACTGGAGTGGGTTGCCATTTCCTTCTCCAGGGGAACTTCCCAACCCAGGGACCGAACCCTGGTGTCCTATATTGCAGGCTATCTCCTGCATTACAGGTGGTTTCTTTACTGATTGAGCCACCAGGGAAGTTCTATAATGTGGGTGGACCTCTTCTAATCAGCTGAAAGCCTGAATAAACAGAATGCTGACACTTCCCCAAACAAGAGGGAATTTCCCTTGCCTGACTGCCATCAAGCTGGGACACTATCTTTTTTCCCTGACTTCAGACTCAAACTGAAATATTGACTCTTCTTGGGTCTCAACGCCTGCAAGGCCTTTGGATTAGAACTATACCATCAGCTCTTTTGGGTCTCCAACTTGCTGACTACAATCTTAAGCTGATTAAGATTGATTAAGATAAACTGACCTGTCAGCTTCCATAATCAAGTCAATTCCTTATAATAAATCAATATCTATTAATTTATTTATTTACATTTTTCTAGTACTAAGAAATTAATAAATACACAGATAGATATACAGCTGATTTTTGTACCAGTTACAAACACATTACTCCTTTCTCCAACTTCCCAATCCGTTTTCCAATAGGCTCCTTAAACCTCAATTTTCAGTTCTATCATCCTCTCTTCTTGGTGAGTGTAATGTCAGTTGCTGATATTTAACATATAAATAATTGAAGGGAATCTCAAATAGTTCTGATGAGTCCCAGGCACAGTGAGTCCTGACAACTAAACATAAATTCCCTTTCTCTTATCTGGGTAGATAACATTCCAAACAAATGCCTAGAGTCAAGATTTATATTTAAGATCTTTGTATTCCCCAGTATGCCTAAAACACAATGTTGGACAAAGGGTAAACAAACTGCAAATACCAAGCAGAATGTATAAAGTATTACAATAGAAGTGCAAACAGTATGTAGTAAGCACAAGAAGAATCACTACATTGGCCATCTAAGTAGCTCTAAATAATATCTTCTTGGATACTAAGAATCAGCAACCTAATTTTTTATATATTTCCTGAGCTTGTAAACAATTCAGATATAATTGTGTATTTCCCTGTGTATCTTTTATAAACAATACTTGTCAAAATCTAATCACTGATAATACAATACTTTGTATGATTCTACCAAGAGTTTTTTTTTTTGTTTGTTTGTTTAAAGTATGTAGATTATGACCATTTTCTTAGATATTGACACAAAATTTTATTTTTTATTTTATTTTATTTTTTTTTTTTGGACACAAAATTTTAGAATGACTAAAAAGTATATAAATCATCTAGAAAATAAAAAGAATAATACATTATGAAGCATGAGGGTCCCTTTGAAGTTTCTGATTATAAAAGAAAGTTTAAGCATATTCAAACAAAAATAAAGTTGTATGTGAAGATAGGAATTATATTTTATTAATCATTTCCTTATTATCTACTTGCTATCTGTTAATACTATTTAATATACATGAAATTAATGAAATATTAAATAGTCAATATTCATAATTACCAAGTAGAACTAATGAATGAAAGATTCTAAATTATTTTATTATCACAGAATTTATTATCTCAATAAGTGCTGGAATTTTAAAAAGAAAATGCAAAAATGGCTATGGCCAGGTTCAATGCACGATACTGGATGCTTGGGGCTGGAGCACTGGGACGACCCAGAGGGATGGTGTAGGGAGGGAGGAGGGAGGAGGGTTCGGGATGGGGAGCACATGTATACCTGTGGCGGATTCATTTTGATGTTTGCAAAACTAATACAATTATGTAAAGTTTAAAAATATAAAATTTTAAAAAATTTTTAAAAAAATAAAAAATAAAATACCCTTCTAAATCATTAATAATTATACAGGTTGGGGAACAAGTCTTTAAACCAACTGAAAACTCACACCAGCTTAGCAGCTATATGCACTAATGATGCTGCATTCTGAGTAAAATCCTGGCCAACAAATTAAATTAGTTAGCTACTAGGGCACCTCCATAGTTAACATTATCCAAATGTACTTAGGAATAATTAGTTTTACTTCTTTCCAGTAATTATATGATTATAAGACTTAAAGTAACATGGTCATAGATTTCTGTGCAATAAAGGCTACATATCAACAACTTATCATGGTCCTGACATTGAACTATTCATTTGACACAAACCACTACAGGTAGCACTATGGTGAAAAGAAAAGCAATATCTGATTGGGAAAGTCGGATGCTAAGCACATGGCTCTCAACCAATCCTGTCCTAAGTCACTGTGCCCAAAATCACTATGAAATATTGAAGAAGGTTAAAAAACATTAATATTGACTCATAGTCCCTATCAGTTTCCTGACTCTGCAAAAGAATATCAAATAATTGAATAATAAATTGAAGGAAACTCCTTCATTTTATCCACTTATTTAGATGAACTAACTTTCTTCAGTGCTCATATCTATAATAACAAATATGACTAAATTTTGCTCACATCTGTCTCATTTCATTAAAAAGTAATAGCCATTGTTATTACCTGAACTTAGCACAAAAGTAGACTCATCTGTCTCTACTAATAAGTTCCCAATAAAATTTTAATGTGTTCAATATCTTTTAAAAATATGAAATGGATCTCTATTGTTTTGTTTATTATACTAATAGCTAAAATGCTCCTCCAAAGAAAAAATTATGTTCAGAATCAAAAGAAATTTAAAAAATAAAATTCAATTTATGACTTGAGACTATACTAGATAGCTACAGTAATCAAGACCATATGGTACAGGAACAAAAACAGAAATACAGATCAAGGAAGAGGATAGAAAACACAGAGATAAACCCATATATCTATCCATGGTCACCTAATCTACAGCAAAGGAGGCAACAATATACAATGGATAAAAGACAAGTGTCTTCAATAAGTGGTGCTGTGAAAACTGAAGAGCTACATGTAAAAGAATAAAATTAGAACACTCCCTAACACCATACACAAAAGTAAACTCAAAATGGATTAATGGCCTAAATGTAAGGCCAGATACCATAAAACTCTTAAAGGAAAACTTAGGGAGAACACACTTTGACATAAAATCACAGCAATATCTTTTTTAATCTACCTCCTAAACTAATGAAAATAAAAACTAAAATAAACAAATGGGGTCTAATTAAACTCAAAAACTTTTGCAAAGCAAAGGAAACCATAAACAAGACAACCTTCAGAATGGGTAAAATATTTGCAAATTAAGCAACTAACAAGGGATTAATATCTAAAATATATAAATCCCTAGAATATTTTAAAAACTCAAAAATTGGGGAAGACCTAAACAGACATTTCTCCAAGAAGACATATAGGTGTCCAAAAGGCACATAGAAAGAAGTTCAATATCACTAATTATTAGAGAAATGAACATCAAAACCACAATTAGGTACCACCTCACACTGGTTAAAATGGCCATCATCAAAAAGTCTGCAAATAATAAATTCTAGAGAGTGTGTGGAGAGGAAAGGAACCCTCCTACATTGTTGGTGGGAATGTAAATTGATACAAACACTATGGAGAACAGTATGGGAGTCTATTAAAAAGCTAAAAATAGGTGATCTAGTTATTTCTCTCTTGGGCATATACTTGGTGAAAACCATAATTCAAAAAGATACATGCACTCCAATGTTCATTGCAGCACAATATCCAGGACGTGGAAGTAACCTAAATGCCCATCAACAGAATAATGAATAAAGATGTGGCACAATGGGGAGTGAAATGGAAGGGAGGGTCAGTAGGGAGGGGACATGGGTGTACCTATGGCTGATTCTTGTTGATGTTTGACAGAAAACATCAAAATTAATTATATAAAGCAATTATCCTTCAATTAAAAATAAATTAATTTTTAAGAGATGTGGCATATATATATATATATATAGTTGAATATTATTCAGCCATAAAAAGGAATGAAATTGTGACATTTGCAGAGATATGGATGGACTTAGAGATTGTCATACAGAGTGAAGGAAGTCAGAAAGAAAAAGCAAATATCATATATTAATGCATATATGTGGAATCTAGAAAAATGGTATAGATGAAGCTATTTGCAAAGCAGAAATAGAGACATAGAGAGAGCAAACATGTGGATATCAAGAAGAGGGGAAGGAGGTGGTGGGATGAATTGGAGGACTTGGATTTATATATATACACTACTATATATAAAACAGATAACTATTGAGAACCTACTCTGTAGCACAGAGAACTCTACTCAATGCTCTGTGGTGACTTAAATGAAAGGAAATCCAAAATGAAGGGGATATGTATATATATATATAAAAATGAAAAGGCTTATAAGTGGATCAGTTTATGTAAAGATGTCAAGTAGATTTGAGGGAAGAGAATAAGAGAGGGACAGAGCAAACAATTTAGGAAATATTTTTAGTTAGAACCCAAGGTTCTCAACATTCTATACAGAAAGAGAAAGTCGATTAAAATTGTAACTCCAAAATCTAAATGAATTTGGCATAATAAGCCAGATTCAAGGTAATTTCAATACAGCTTAAATTATATTGTTATATAATATAGAATCTTTCCTGGGAAATCCCATGGACAGAGGAGCCTGGCAGGCTACAGTCCATGGGGTTGCAAGAGTCAGATATGACCTAGCTACTAAACAACAACATTATATAGAGCAGAAAACTGAGCTCATGTTTACAAGTCAGAAGTTTTAAGTATAACTCTGTGCTTGGTATCTGCTTAGTAACAGTAGAGAAAATTTCATGAGTCTTTTTTTTTAATATTAACTACCTACTAGAAAACAGAGGTGCAGGCTGTGGAAATTCTTATAATACACATTATATAAAACACATTTCTCAAATTATGAATTGTGAGGACAAATGAAACCGTGCACACAAATGTGAAATTTTACCTGAAGCTTTCCACAGGCAATTGTAGATGTTAATTAATATCAAGGCTGAGTGAACATGTATATGTTGACATTTATAATAATTTAAGGGCTCTGTTTAACAGTTTTATTTCTTTAAAATCTGGCTAATGTCTCCTTGGTCATGCAAAAATGATGAGCTTCATGAAATGGTTATACCTAGCTTATAGTTAAAATGTTTTGAATAAAATGCCATTCGAAAAGAATGGCTTAAGTTTACCAGGGCATGTGGCTTCAAGGACCCCCTGGATTAAATAAGACATAAAATGAAAGTAGCATAGTCATCAAAAGGTAACTAGAGGGAGGTCACTAAAGATTTCCTAGAAAGAAATCTTTGAACTGATCTTATTCTCAGTTCCCTTATCTGTTCTGTGTGAGTAAAATCATGAAAACTGCTTTGTGCCTCAAGTTGTTTTTGTAAAAGAAAGTAAAGAAAATATGCCCTTTCCCTAGTTTGTGAGATACTGTGGGGGCAAAATAGGCAATTTAGTCTATAAGGTGTCTAAAAATAGGCAAAGTAAAAATACAATTTCTCATTATAAAACCATTATTTCAGAGGGTTTTATTGCTGGAAAAAATTATTTGAACACATCCCTATGTTTTATGGAATACTATGAAAAAATCAAGAAAAGTCATAGCCCTCAATACTGAGTAAATTGCTAGTGAATGGAAGGACAGAACATATTGGGATGATTGGAAAGGTGGTTAAGAGTTGTAAGACTTAAAAGGAGTTACTGTTTTCTCATAAAAACGGTAAACAAAATGTTCTTAACAGTTAACAGTTCACTTAAATGATGCCATTTGTCTCTTCTATGTAAGTCTATAAACATGACTGTCAGTTTAGAATGATCAAAGTAAAGTAATAAAGAAATGTGGAAAAGTGCACTATGTGCTGTCCAAGGAAAGAGAGAAAAAATAAAATATGCTAGCCTCTTTCAGTACACAATATTGGGCCTGGCCAAACCATTTGTTCCCATTACAGAAAATCTCGAATGAACTTTTTGGCCAACCCAATATAGGAAAGCTAACATTTTAGTCTTGATTTTTAAAACTGCATTAGTTTACATTACAAAGAAAACCCTATGATCTGCCAAAATATTTTACTGAATTTTGTTTTAATATGTAAACTTTGTTCTCATAAAACTGCTCTCAGTACACAACACACACACACACAGGTTCCTGTGTAGGAAATTGGTATTGTCCACAATTATTTTGCGAAAATACAGTAAATTTAGGCAAGAAATATAAAAAGAGAACAATTTATGTGAAAAGGAAATCCAGAAGAAAAGGGAAAAAACTGTGTGTTCCCTCAAAATGTGAAGGAAAGCTCAGAATCATGTGTGATCAGAAAAGTACAAATGACATATGAAAGTTATCTCATATTTCATGTCCATTGGCACAAACTAAATAGACTTAAAATACCAGTAATTAATAAGGATATGAGATTATGTCAAAAGAGTTACCTTTAAATTATTAGTAAAATAATTTCCCCAACATTTAATAAACTTTAAATGCACATTCCCAATAAAAGTAATGCAAGGATTCCACTCCCAAACATGTGACCAATAGAAACTCTCACATATACACCTTAGGAGACATGTACAAAACTGTTCATTGTGCAATTATTTGCAATAGAATGAAACTGGAACAAAAAACATATGCCTCTGGATTTGGTAACAAAAACATGTTTTGATACAGATATATAATAAAACTATGAAAAGGAAAAAAATAAGACACTGAAAGATGAACTCACCAGGTGGGTAGGTGCCCAATATGCTAGGGAGATCATGGAGAAATAGCTCCAGAAAGAATGAATGGACGGAGCCAAAACAAAATAAATGCCCAATTGTGGATGTGACTGGTGATGGACGCAAGGTCCGATGCTGCAAAGAGCATTATTGCATAGGAACCTGGAATGTTAGGTCCATGAATCAAGGCAAATTGGAAGCAGTCAAACAGGAGATGGCAAGAGTGAAGGTAGACATTTTAGGAATCAGCTAATTAAAATGGACTGGAATGGGTGAATTCCACTCAGATAACCATTATATCTACTACTGTGGGTAAGAATCCCTTAGAATAAATGGAGTAGCCATCAGAGTCAACATAAGAGTCTGAAATGCAGTACTTGGATGCAGTCTCAAAAACGAAAGAATGATCTCTGTTTGTTTCCAAGGCAAACCATTCAATATCACAGTAATCCAAGTCTATGCCCCGACCCGGAATGCTGAAGAAGCGAAAGCTGAACAGTTCTATGAAGACCTACAAGACCTTCCAATACCCAAAAAAGATGTCCTTTTCATTATAGTGGGTGGGAATGTGAAAGTAGGAAGTCAAGAAACAGGTGGTGTAACAGGCAAATGAGGCCTTGGAGTACAGAATGAAGAAGGACAAAGGCTAATAGAGTTTCGTCAAAAGAATGCACTGGTCATAGAAAACACCCTCTTTCAACAACACAAGAGAAGACTCTACACATGGACATCACCAGATGATCAAAACCGAAACCAGATTGATTGTGTTCTTTGCAGCCAAAGATAGAGAAGCTTTATACAATCAGCAAAAACAAGACCGGGAGCTGACTGTGGCTGAGCTCCTGAACGCCTTATTGCCAAATTCAGACTTAATTGAAGAAAGTAGGGAAAACCATTAGACCATTCAAGTATGACCTAAAAATAAAATCCCTAACGATTATGCAGTGTAAGTGAGAAATAGATTTAAGGGACTTGATCTGATAAACAGAGTGCCTGATGAACTATGGATGGAAATTCGTGACATACAGTAGACAGGGATCAAGACCATCCCCCCAAAAAAGAAATGCAATAAAGCAAAACAGCTCTCTGAGGAGGCCTTACAAATAGCTGTGAAAAGAAGAAAAGTGAAAAGAAGAAAAGGAAAGATATACTCATTTGAATGCAGAGTTTCAAAGAATAGCAAGGAAAGATAAGAAAGCCTTCCTTAGTGATCAGTGCAAAGAATCAGAGGAAAACAATAGAATGGGAAAGACTAGAGATCTCTTCAAGAAAATTAGAGATACCAAGGGAACATTTCATGCAAAGATGGGGACAATAAGAGACAAAAATGATATAGACCTAACAGAAGCAGAAGATACAAAGAAGAGGTGGCAAGAATACACAGAACTGTGCAAAAAAGATCTTCATGACCCCGATAATCACAATGGTGTGTTCACTCACCTAAAGCCAGACATTCTAAAATGTGAAGTCAAGTGGGCCATAGGAAGTGTCATTATTAACAAAGCTAGGGGAGGTGATGGAATTCCAGTTGAGCTATTTCAAATCCTAAAGGATGATGCTGTCAAAGTGTTGCACTCAATATGCCAGCAAATTTGGAAAACTCAGCAGTGGCCACAGGACCTGAAAATGTCAGTTTTCATTCAAATCCCTAAGAATGGCAATGCCAAAGAATGCTCAAACTACTACACAATTGCACTCATCTCACATGCTAGTAAGGTAATGCTCAAAATTCTCCAAGCCAGGCTTCAACAATACCTGAACCATGAACTTCCAAATGTTTAAGTTGGATTTAGAAAAGGCAGAGGAACCAGAGATCAGATTGCCAACATCTGCAGGGTCATCGCAAAAGCAAGGGAGTTCCAGAAAAACCTCTCTTTCTTCTTTATTGACTATGCCAAAGCCTTGGACTGTATGGATTACCACAAACTGTGGAAAATTATGAAAGAGATGGGAATACCAGACCATCTGACCTGCTTTTTGGGAAATCCGTATGCAGGTCAGGAAGCAACAGTTAGAACTGGACATTGAACAACAGACTGGTTCCAAATAGGAAAAGAAGTATGTCAAGGCTGTATATTGTCACCCTGCTTATTTAACTTATATTAAGAGTACATCATGAGAAACCGTGGGCTGGAGGAAGCACAAGCTGGAATCATGATTGCTGGGAGAAATATCAATAACCTCAGATATGCAGATGGCACCACCCTTATGGCAGAAAGTGAAGAAGAACTAAATAGACTCTTAATGAAAGTGAAAGAAGAGACTGAAAAAGTTGGCTTAAAGCTCAACATTCAGAAAACAAAGATCATGGCATCTGGTCCCATCACTTCATGGCAAATAGATGGAGAAACAGTGGAAACAGTGGCTGACTTTATTTTGGGGGCTCCAAAATCAGTGCCCATGGTGACAGCAGCCATGAAATTAAAAGATGCTTACTCCCTGGGAGAAAAGTTATGACCATCTTGGATAGCATTCTACAAAGCTGAGATGTTACTTTGCCAACAAAGGTCCATCTGGTCAAGGCTACGGTTTTTCCAGTAGTCATGTATGGATGTGAGAGAGTATTAAAAAAAAAAAAGCTGAGCACCAAAGAATTTATGCTTTTGAACTATGGTGTTAGAGAAGACTCTTGAGGGTACCTTGGACTGCAAGGAGATCCAACCAGTCAATCCTAAAGGAAATCAGTTCTGATTATTCATTGGAAGGACTATGTTGAAGCTGAAACTCTGATACTTTGGCCACATGATGCAAAGAGCTGACTCATTTGAAAAGACCCTGGTGCTGGGAAAGATTGAAGGTGGGAGGGGAAGGGGACAGCAGAGGATTAGATGGTTGGATGGCATCACGGACTCAATGGACATAAGTTTGAGTAAATTCTGGGAGCTGGTGATGGACAGTGATGCCTTGCTTGCTGCAGTCCATGGGGTCACAAGGAGTTGGACAGGACTGAGCAACTAAACTGAACTGAACTGATGCACAAAAGGAAAAATAAACAAATTAGAGATAAACCAATCATTATGAAGATAATTTTAAAATCATAATATTAAGTAAAAAAAATAGAATAAGTTGCTTATATAGAATAAATTCTGTACAAAAATAATACACTGGGAGAAATTTCCCTTTATCATAGCACATATCTGAAGCCCAGGAGGGTATTTGAGAGTGTAGGGGAGAGAACAAAGCAGGATAGTGAGAAATGAAGGTAAAATGTGGAGACTTACTACTTAGTTGTATTAACAGGACACATTCATGTATGTATCTGTATGTGTGTATCTCTTGGTATCCATAGGGGATTGGTACAAGGAAGCCCCCACAGATATCAAAATCCAAGGATGCTCAAGTCCTTTATATAAAATGACATACAGGGTTATCAGTACCATCTTTCTAAATTCCACATATATGTGTTAGTATACTGTATTGGTGTTTTTTTTCTTTCTGGCTTACTTCACTTTGTATAATAGGCTCCAGTTTCATCCACCTCATTAGAACTGATTCAAATGTATTCTTTTTAATGGTTGAGTAATACTCCATTGTGTGTATGTACCACAGCTTTCTTATCCATTCATCTGCTGATGGACATCTAGGTTGCTTCCATGTCCTGGCTATTATAAACAGTGCTGTGATGAACAGTGGGGTACACGTGTCTCTTTCAGTTGTGGCTTCCTCGGTGTGTTTGCCCAGTAGTGGGATTGCTGGGTCATGTGGCAGTTCTACTTCCAGTTTTTTAAGTAATCCCCACACTGTTCTCCATAGTGGCTGTACTAGTTTTCATTCTCACCAACAGTAGGGGATTCCCTTTTCTCCGTATTTATTGCTTGTAGACTTTTGGATAGTAGCCATTCCGACTGGCGTTAAGTGGTACCTCATTGTGGTTTTGATTTGCATTTCTCTGATAATGAGTGATGTTGAGCATTTTTTCATGTGTTTGTTAGGCATCTGTAAATCTTCTTTGGAGAAATATCTGTTTAGTTCTTTGGCCCATTTTTTGATTGGGTCGTTTATTTTTCTGGAACTGAGCTGCAGGAGTTGCTTGTATATTTTTGAGATTAGTTGTTTGTCAGTTGATTCATTTGCTATTATTTTCTCCCATTCTTAAAGCTGTCTTTTCACCTTGCTTATAGTTTCTTTTGTTGTGCAGAAGCTTTTAATTTTAATTAGATCCCATTTGTTTATTTTTGCTTTTATTTCCAATATTCTGGGAGGTGGGTCATAGAGGATCCTGCTGTGATTTATGTTGGAGAGAGTTTTGACTATGTTCTTCTCTAAGAGTTTTACAGTTTCTGGTCTTATTTTTAGATTTTTAATCCATTTTGAGTTTATTTTCTGTATGGTGTTAGAAAGTGTTCCAGTTTCATTCTTTTAAAAGTGGTTGATCAGTTTTCCCAGCACTACTTGTTAAAGAGATAGTCTTTTCTCCATTTTATATTCTTGCCTCCTTTGTCAAAGATAAGGTGTCCATAGGTGCATGGGTTTATCTCTGGTCTTTCTATTTTGTTCCCTTGATCTATATTTCTGTCTTTGTGCCAGTACCATACTGTCTTGATGACTGTGGCTTTGTAGTAGAGCCTGAAGTCAGGCAAGTTGATTTCTCCAGTTCCATTCTTCTTTCTCAAGATTGCTTTGGCTATTTGAGATTTTTTGTATTTGCATACAAATTGTAATTCTGAAAGAGATGGGAATACCAGACCACCTGATCTGCCTCTTGAGAAATCTGTATGCAGGTCAGGAAGCAACAGTTAGAACTGGACATGGAACGCAGACTGGTTCCAAATAGGAAAAGGAGTACGTCAAGGCTGTATATTATCACCCTGCTTATTTAACTTATATGCAGAGTACATCATGAGAAACGCTGGACTGGAGGAAGCACAGGCTGGAATCAAGATTGCTGGGAGAAATATCAATAACCTCAGATATGCAGATGACACCGTCCTTATGGCAGAAAGTGAAGAGGGACTGAAAAGCCTCTTGATGAAAGTGAAAGTGGAGACTGAAAAAGTTGGCTTAAAGCTCAACATTCAGAAAACGTAGATCATGGTATCTGGTTCCATCACTTCATGGGAAATAGATGGGGAAACAGTGGAAACAGTGTCAGACTTTATTTCTTTGGGCTCCAAAATCACTGCAGATAGTGATTGCAGCCATGAAATTAAAAGATGCTTACTCCTTGGAAGGAAAGTTATGACCAACCTAGATAGCATATTCAAAAGCAGAGACATTATTTTGCCAACAAAGGTTCGTCTAGTCAAGGCTATGGTTTTTCCTGTGGTCATGTATGGATGTGAGAGTTGGACTGTGAAGAAAGCTGAGCACCAAAGAATTGATGCTTTTGAACTGTGGTGTTGAAGAAGACTCTTGAGAGTCCCTTTGCCTGCAAGGAGATCCAACCAGTCCATTCTGAAGGAGATCAGCCCTGGGATTTCTTTGGAGGGAATGATGCTAAAGCTGATACTCCAGTACTTTGGCCACCTCATGCGAAGAGCTGACTCATTGGAAAAGACTCTGATGCTGGGAGGGATTGAGGGCAGGAGGAGAAAGGGACAACAGAGGATGAGATGGCTGGATGGCATCACTGACTCGATGGATGTGAGTCTGAGTGAACTCCGGGAGTTTGTGATGGACAGGGAGGCCTGGCGTGCTGTGATTCATGGGGTCGCAAAGAGTCGAACACGACTGAGTGACTGAACTGAACTGAACTGAACTGAACAAATTGTGAAATTATTTGTTCTAGCTCTGTGAAAAATACCGTTGGTAGCTTGATAGGGATTGCATTGAATCTATAGATTGCTTTGGGTAGAATACTCATTTTCACTATATTTATTCTTCTGATCCATGGAAATGGTATATTTCTCCATCTATTAGTGTCCTCTTTGATTTCTTTCAGCAGTGTTTTATAGTTTTCTATATATAGGTCTTTTGTTTCTTTAGGTAGATATATTCCTAAGTATTTTATTCTTTTCGTTGCAATGGTGAATGGAATTATTTCCTCAATTTCTCTTTATATTTTCTCATTATTAGTGCAAGGGAATGCAAGAGATTTCTGTGTGTTGATTTTACATCTTGAAAATTTACTATATTCATTGATTAGCTCTAGTAATTTTCTGGTGGAGTCTTTAGGGTTTCTATGCAGAGGATCATGTCATCTGCAAACAGTGAGAGTTTTACTTCTTTTCCATCTGGATTCCTTTTATTTCTTTTTCTGCTCTGATTGCTATTCTTTTTGATACAATTCTAAAAGGAGTTCTTTTTCTTCGTCTTTCTCTTTGTTTGTTAATAATATATAGACACAATAGATGTCTGTACATTAGTTTTGTATCTTGAAACTTTACCAAAGTCTTTGATGAGTTATCGTAGTTTTGGTGGTATCTTTAAGATTATCTATATGTAGTATTATGCCATTTACAGTGACAGTTTTACTTTTCCTTTCAAATTTGGATTATTTTTATTTTTATTTCTTGCCTGATTGCTGTCACTAGGACTCCCAATAGTATGTTGAATAAAAATGGTGAAAAGAACATTCTTTTTAATAATTTTATTTATTTATTTATCTATATTTTTGGCTGTGCTAGGTCACATTGCTGCCCAGGCTTTTATCTAGTTGCAGCAATCAGGGACTATTTTCTAGTCGCTTCTCATTATGTAGGTTTCTCTTGTTGCAGGGTATGGGCTCTAGAGCACAGGCTCATTAGTTATGGTGCCATGGACTAATTTGCTCCATGGCATATGGGATCTTCCCAGATCAGGGATTGAAGCAAGTATATACTTTACCACTGAGCCACCAGGAAAGCCTGAAAGAGGACATTCTTGTCTTGTTTTTGATCTTAGAGTAAATGCTTTCAGCATTTCATCACTGAGTATGAAGTTAGCTATAGTTTTTAGTGGTCAGATAATAGTTTGTAATGCAAGGCTAGTCAACTCAGTGTCATTAAAAATGTTAGTGATGCAATGTTCACATAGAAAATTATTAGAGAATACAAAAGAAAATATAAACATATATTAAGTAATATACTTCAGAAATGGAGAGGGACTTCCCTTATAAAGAGAAGTCACTGGGGATTTAAGCCATCCAGGAAATCTACAAAGAGGCCTTAAAGGATAAAGAAATTAATAGATGAGTGAAGTTATTCCAAGCTAAGCAAACGGAATGTGCAGTCAGAGTTGAAATTACTGGATTGTGGAATACAGTGAAGAAATTAGCCTGTTGATGGTATAACATGAGGAGTGAAGTGAAAGTCACTCAGTCGTATCTGACTTTTTGTGACCCCATAGACTATACAGTCCGTAGAATTCTCCAGGCAAGAATACTGGAGTGAGCAGCCTTTTTCTTCTCCAGGGGATCTTCCAAACCCAGGGATCAAACCCAGATCTCACACATTGCAAGCATATTCTTTACCAGCTAAATCACAAAGAAGCCCAAGAATAATGGATTGTGTAGCCTACCCCTTCTCCAGTGGATCTTTCTGACCCAGGAATCAAATCAGTGTCTCCTGCATTGCACGCACATTCTTTACCAACTGAGCTATCAGGGAAGCCCCATAACATGCAAAAGCAAATCAATAAGACAGGGAAATATCTGTAACTAGTTAAATAGACAGATAGTAAAGGCATGAAGGTCTTACTAGAGGAACAGTTCTCATGTTGTAGCAATGAGGTCTTCTATCCTATTCTATTTTAAAGTTTTTGTAAAACATTGACTGGGTGAAGAAATGGTGATTCAGATATGCAGTGAAGTTTAGAGATGGTCAAATACATTATTTGACATATTCAATGAGCAAAAATCTCTTAACAGCCTGGGAAAAAAAATGACCAAACCTACTAAGAAGAAATTTTATACTTCTAATAAAATAAGAACAAAATACAGTGAGATATTTATAACAGTATGAAAATTGTTTCAGGATTTTACTGTAATTTTATTTTCTGAGTTTTGGTCTTTTTATTTGCAAACTGAGGAGACTGGATTAAATATTTTGGTGGTTCACTGAAATTCTAACTTTCTATGATTTTTCACATCAACAGTTGAATATGACTACAGAAATAACCAATGAGATCTTCAGTTCAGTTCAGTTCAGTCGCTCAGTCGTGTCCAACTCGTTTTGCGACCGCATGAATCACAGCACACCAGGCCTCCCTGTCCATCACCAACTCCCGGAGTTCACTCAGACTCATGTCCATCGAGTCAGTGATGCCATCCAGCCATCTCATCCTCCATCGTCCCCTTCTCCTCCTGCCCCCAATCCCACCCAGCATCAGAGTCTTTTCCAAAGAGTCAGCTCTTCACATGAGGTGGCCAAAGTACTGGAGTTTCAGATTCAGCATCATTCCCTCCAAAGAAATCCCAGGGCTGATCTCTTTCAGAATGGACTGGTTGAATCTCCTTGCAGTCCAAGGGACTCTCAAGAGTCTTCTCCAACATCACGGTTCAAAAGCATCAATTATTCGGCACTCAGCTTTCTTCACAGTCCAACTCTCACATCCATACTTGACCACTGGAAAAACCATAGCCTTGACTAGACAGACCTTTGTTGGCACAGTAATGTCTCTGCTTTTCAACATGCTATCTAGGTTGGTCATAACTTTTCTTCCAAGGAGTAAGCGTCTTTTAATTTCATGGCTGCAGTCACCATCTGTAGTGATTTTGGAGCCCCCCAAAATAAAGTCTGACACTGTTTCCACTGTTTCCCCATCTATTTCCCATGAAGTGATGGGACCAAATGCCATGATCTTCATTTTCTGAATGTTTAGATTTAAGCCAACTTTTTCACTCTCCACTTTCACTTTCATCAAGAGGCTTTTCAGTCCCTCTTCACTTTCTGCCATAAGGATGGTGTCATCTGCATATCTGAGGTTATTGATATTTCTCCTGGAAATCTTGATTCCAGCTTGTGCTTCTTCCAGCCCAGCGTTTCTCATGATGTACTCTGCACAGAAGTTAAATAAGCAGGGTGACAATATACAGCCTTGACGTACTCCTTTTCCTATTTGGAACCAGTCTGTTGTTCCATGTCCAGTTCTAACTGTTGCTTCCTGACCTGCATATAGGTTTCTCAAGAGCCAGGTCAGATGGTGTGGTATTCCCATCTCTTTCAGAGTTTTCCACAGTTTATTGTATCCACACAGTCAATGGCTTTGGCATAGTCAATAAAGCAGAAATAGATGTTTTTCTGGAACTCTCTTGCTTTTTTAATGATTCAGTGGATGTTGGCAATTTGATCTCTGGTTCCTCTGCCTTTTCTAAAACCAGCCTAAACATCTGGAAGTTTATGGTTCATGTACTGCTGAAGCCTGACTTGGAGAATTTTGAGTATTACTTTACTAGCATGTGAGATGTGTGCAATTGTGTGTTAGTTTGAGCATTCTTTGGCGTTGCCTTTCTTTTGTATTGGAATGAAAACTGACCTTTTCCAGTCCTGTAGCCACTACTGAGTTTTCCAAATTTGCTGTCATATTGAGTGCAGCACTTTCACAGCGTCTCTTAGGTGAATAAATAAGAATCTCAAATACAGATACAGAGCACAGAACTCTAAATTTACTCTGTAATCGTCAGACCACACTTAGGTATATTTCTCTTAAGAACATGATGAACAGGAACATGTCCAGATGGAATGGTATATATGGTAAAGAAACCAGAAATTTTGCTGAGATACCTGGAAATATTGGTCATCATATTACAAAGGCTTTCCATGACATGTAGCATAAAATTTTAATATAAAAATTTACTATGGCATAAAAGAATGAAGAGACAGAGCCAAAGCAAAAAAAAAAAAAAAAAGATGCAGTTGAGGATGTGACTGGTGATGGAAGTAAAGTCCAATGCTGTAAAGAACAATATTTCTTAGGAACCTGGAAAGTTAGGTCCATGAATCAAGGTAAATTGGAAGTGGTCACACAAGAGATGGCAAGAATGGACATTTAAGGAATCAGTGAACTAAAATGGACTGGAATGGGTGATTTTAACTCAGATGACTATTATATCTACTACTGTGTGCAAGAATACCTTAGAAAAAATGGAGTAGACTTCATAGTCAGCCAAAGAGTCTGAAATGCAGTACTTGGATTCAATCTCAAAAAGGACAGAATGATTTCTGTTCATTTTCAAGGCAAATCATTCAGTATCACAGTAATCTAAGTCACAGTGATGGTGAAGAAGATGAACATTTCTGTGAAGACCTACAAGACTTTCTAGAACTAACACCCCCCAAAAAAGATGTCCTCTTCATTATAGGGACTGGAAAACAAAAGTAGGAAGTCAGTAGATACCTGGAGTAAGAGGCAAATTTGGCCTTGGAGTACAAAATGAAGCACAGTAAAGGCTAACAGAGTTTTGCCAAGAGGACTCACTGGTCATAGCAAACACTCTCTTCCAACAACACAAGAGAAGACTACACATGGATATCACCAGATGGTCAGTATCGACTGAAATCAGTTTGATTATATTCTTTGTAGCCAAAGATGGAGAAGCTTTATACAGTCAGCAAAAATAAGACTGGGAGCTGACTGTGGCTCAGATCATGAAATCCTTATCGCCAAATTCAGACTTAAATTGAAGAAAGTAGGGAAAACCACTAGACCATTCAGGCATGACCTAAATCAAATACCTTGTGATTATACATTGGAAGTGACAAATAGATTTCAGGGATTAGATCTGATAGAGGGAGTGCTGGAAGAACTATGGATGGAGGTTCCTGACATTGTACAGGAGGCAGGGATCAAGAACATTCCCAAGAAAAAGAAATTCAAAAAGGCAAAATGGTTGTCTGAGGAGGCCTTACAAATAGCTGAGAAAATAAGAGAAGCTAAAAGCAAAAGAGAAAGGGAAAGATATACTTAATTGAATGAAGAGTTCCAAAGAATAACAAGGGAAGATAAGAAAGCCTTCCTCAGTGATCAATGCAAAGAAATAGAGGAAAATAATAGAATGGGAAAGACTAGAGATCTCTTCAAGAAAATTAGAGATACCAAGGGAACATTTCATGCAAAGATGGGGACAATAAAGGACAGAAATGGTATGGACTTAACAGAAACAAAAGATATTAAAAGAGGTGGCAAGAGAGTGGGAACAAGATGGCAGAGGAGTAGGTGGATGTAGAGTATACCTCTCTCTATGGATACATAAGGAATATATCTTCAGACACAGAAGTGCATGCAGAAAATCAGTTGAGAGTGGACTGGAGTACCTGACCAGAGGAAAAGAATATATCCAGTGTGGCCAAGACACTGCGATCACATGCCAGTGTTATTTGTTTGCAGAGTCCCTCCCTCCCCACAGCACGACTGAACAAGTGAGCCTAAAAAAGTGTCCCCCACCTCCCCCTTGTGTCAAGGAAGAAATTAGACACTGAAGAGATGAGCAAACAGAAGAAACTAAAACAGAGGGACCCTCCTTGGAAGTGACAGGTACAATAGATTAAAATCCTGTAGTTAGTACCAACTACATAGGAAGGGGCCTATAGATCTTGATAAATATAAGCCGGATCAAGGAACTATCCAAAAATGAACTGACCTCACACTGCCCACAACACCATCAGAGAAAGTCCTAGATATATTTTTACTGCTGCTACTGCTGCTGAGTCACTTCAGTTGTGTCCGACTCTGTGCGACCCCAGAGAAGGCAGCTCACCAGGCTCCCACATCCCTGGGATTCTCCAGGCAAGAACACTGGAGTGGGTTGCCATTTCCTTCTCCAGTGCATGAAAGTGAAAAGTGAAAGTGAAGTCGCTCAGTCATGTCCGACTCCTAGCGACCCCATGAACTGCAGCCTACTAGGCTCCTCCGTCCATGGGATTTTTTTTTTTTTAATCATTCTTTAATTTTTTTTTAAAATTTTTAAGTCCTCTATTACTCCTTTAAGTTTCATTTTTTATAAGCTACTATTACTTAGCAAAAAAAATGAGAGAGAGAGAGACCCTATTTTTTAAAGCAAACTTCATATATATATATGTTTTATAATTTTGTGACTTTTTTCCCTTTAATATTGTATTTTTGAAAATCCAACCTCTACTCTAGATTTTTAATCTTTGCTTTTTGGTATTTGTTATCACTTTTGTACCTGTAAGAACCCAATCTTCAGTACCCATTTTTACTTGGGAGCGAGATTACTGGCTTCACCACTGTTTCCCCCTTTGGACTCTCCTTTTTCTCCACCAGGTCACCTCTATCTCCTCCCTCCCCTTTCTCTTCTCTACCTAACTCTGTGAATTTCTTTGTGTGTTCTGGACAGTGGAGAACACTTAGGGAACTGATTACTAGCTGGATCTGTCTCTCTCCTTTTCATTCCCCCCTTTATCCTCCTGGCCACCTCTGTCTCCTTCCTCCCTCTTCTCTCCTATGTATAATACCATGAACATCTCTGAGCGGTCCAGACTGTGGATCACACATAAGGAAATGAATACTGGCTAGCTTGCTCTCTCCTCTTTTGAGTCCACCTCATCTCAGTCTGGTCACCTCTATCTTCCTCCTCCCTCTTCTTGTCTCCATGTAACTCTGTAAACCTCTCTGCACGTCCCTCACTGTGGAGAAACTTTTCATCTTTAACCTAGATGTTTTATCAACGTTGCTGTATAGAAGGAGAAGTCTTAAGGCTACTGTAAAAATAAGACTGAGAATCAGAAACAGGAGGCTTAAGTCAAAATCCTGAGAACATCAGAGAACTCCTGACTCCAGGGAACATTAATCGACAGGAGCTCATCAAACACCTCCATACCTACACTGAAACCAAGCACCACCCAAGGGCCAACAAGTTCCAGAGCAAGACATATCAGGCAAATTCTCCAGCAACACAGGAACACATCCCTGAGCTTCAATATACAGGCTTCCCAAAGTCACTCAAAACCATTGACTGCTCATAACTCATTACTGGACAATTCATTGCACACCAGAGAGAAGAAATCCAGCTCCACCCACCAGAACACCGACACAAGCTTCCCTAACCAGGAAACATTGAGAAGCCACCCATAAAACCCCACCCACAGCAAGAAAACTCCACAATAAAGAGAATTCCACAAAGTGCCAGAATACAGAAAGGCCACCCCAAAGACAACAATATAAACAAGAGGAAGAGACAGAGGAATACCCAGCAGGTAAAGGAACAGGATAAATGCCCACCAAGCCAAACAAAAGAGGAAGAGATAGGGAATCTATCTGATAAATAATTCCGAATAATGACAGTGAAAATGATCTAAAAATCTTGAAATCAAAATGGAATCACAGATAAATACCCTGGAGACAAGGATTGAGAAGATGCAAGAAAGGTTTAAAAAGGACCTAGAAAAAATAAAAAGGAGTCAATATATAATGAATAATGCAATAAATGAAATCAAAAACATTCTGGAGGCAGCAAATAGTAGAATAACGTAGGCAGAAGATAGGATTAGTGAGGTAGAAGACAGAATGGTAGAAATAAATGAATCAGAGGAAAAAAGAAAAACAAATTAAAAGAAATGAGGACAATCTCAGAGATCTCTGGGATAATGTTAAATGCCACAACATTTGAATCATAGGAGTCTCAGAAGAAGAAGACAAAAAGAAAGACCATGAGAAAATACTTGAGGAGACAATAGTTGAAAATTTCCCTAAAAATGGGAAGGAAATAATCACCCAAGTCCAAGAAACCCAGAGAGTCCCAAACAGGATAAACCCAAGGCGAAACACCCCAAGACACATATTAATGAAATTAACAAGATCAAACACAAAGAACAAATATTAAAAGCAGCAAGGAAAAAACAATAAATAACACACAAGGGGATTCCCGTAAGGATAACAGCTGATCTTTCAATAGAAACTCTTCAAGCCAGAAGGGAACAGCAGGACATACTTAAAGTGATGAAAGAAAATAACCTACAGCCCAGATTACTGTGTGTAGCAAGGATCTCATTCAAATATGAAGGAGAAATTAAAAGCTTTACAAACAAGCAAAAGCTGAGAGAATTCAGCACCATCAAACCAGCTATCCGAGAAATGCTAAAGGATCTTCTCTAGATAGGAACCACAAACAGGGTGTATAAACTCGAACCCAAAACAATAAAGTAAATGGCAATGGGATCATAGTTATCAGTAATTACTTTAAATGTAAATGGGTTGAATGCCCCAACCAAAAGACAAGGACTGGCTGAATGGATACAAAAACAAGACCCCTAAATGTGTTGTCTACAAGGGACCCACCTCAAAACAGGGGACATATACAGAGTGAAAGTGAAGGGCTGGAAAAGATATTCCACACAAATAGAGAACAAAAGAAAACAGGAGTAGCAATACTCATATCAGAGAAAGTAGACTTTAAAAGAAAGGCTGTGAAAAGAGACAAAGAAGGACACTACATCATGATCAAAGGATCAATCCAAGAAGAAGATAAAACAATTATAAATATATATGCACCCAACATAGGAGTACCACAATATGTAAGACAAATGCTAACAAGTATGAAAGGGGAAATTAACAATAACACAATAATAGTGGGAGACTTTAATATCCCACTCACACCTATGGATAGATCAACTAAACAGAAAATTAACAAGGAAACACAAACTTTAAATGATACAATAGACCAATTACACCTAATTGATATCTATAGAACATTTCACCCCAAAACAATGAATTTCACCTTTGTCTCAAACACACACAGAACCTTCTCCAGGATAGATCACATCCTGGGCCATAAATCTAGCATTGGTAAATTCAAAAAAATTGAAATCATTCCAAGCATCTTTTCTGACCACAATGCAGTAAGATTAGATCTCAATTACAGGAAAAAAACTATTAAAAATTCCAACATGTGGAGACTGAAAAACACGCTGTTGAAGAACCAACAAATCACAGAAGAAATAAAAAAAAATCAAAATATGCATAGAAACGAATGAAAATGTAAACACAACAACCCAAAACCTGTGGGACACTATAAAAGCAGTGCTAAGTTCACTGTAAAAGCAGTAAAAGCAGTGTTAAGTTCATAGCAATACAGGCATACATCAAGAAACAAGAAAAAAGTCAAATAAATAACCTAACTCTACACGTAAAGCAACTAGAAAGGGAATAAATGAAGAACCACACGGTTGGTAGAAGGAAAGAAATCTTAAAAATTAGGGCAGAAACAAATGCAAAAGAAACAAAAGAGACCAGAGCAAAAATCAACAAAGCCAAAAGCTGGTTCTTTGAGACGATAAATAAAATTGACAAACCATTAGCCAGATTCATCAAGAAACAAAGGGAGAAAAATCAAATCAATAAAATTAGAAATGAAAATGAAGAGATCACAACAGACAACACAGAAATACAAAGGATCACAAGAGACTACTATCAGCAATTATATGCCAATAAAATGGACAACTTGGAAGAAATGGAGAAATCCTTAGAAAAGTACAACTTTCCAAAACTGAACCAGGAAGAAATAGAAAATCTTAACAGACACATTACAAGCACAGAAATTGAACCTGTAATCAGAAATCTTCCAGCAAACAAAAGCCCAGGTCCAGATGGCTTCACAGCTGAATTCTACCAAAAATTTAGAGAAGAGCTAACACCTAGCCTACTCAAACTCTTCCAGAAAATTTCAGAGGATGATAAACTTCCAAACTCATTATATGAGGCCACTATCACCCTAATACCAAAACCTGACAAAGATGCCACAATAAAAGAAAACTACAGGCTAATATCACTGATGAACATAGATGCAAAAATCCCTAACAAAATTCTAGCAATCAGAATCCAACAACACATTAACAAGATCGTACATCATGACCAAGTGGCTTTATCCCAGGGATGCAAGGATTCTTCAATATCCACAAATCAATCAATGTAATACACTACAGTAACAAATTGAAAAATAAAATCCATATGATTATCTGAATAGGTGCAGAGGAAGCCTTTGACAAAATTCAACATCCATTTATGATAAAAACTCTCCAGAAAGCAGGAATGAAGGAACATACCTCAACATACTAAAAGCTATATATGACAAACCCAGAGCAAACATTATCCTCAATGGTGAAAAATAGAATGCATTTCCCCTAAAGTCAGGAACAAGACAAGGGTGCCCACTTTCACCCCTACTATTCAACATAGTTTTGGAAGTTTTGGCCACAGCAATCAGAGCAGAAGAAGAAATAAAAGGAATCCAAATTGGAAAAAAAGAAGTAAAACTCTCACTGTTTGCAGATGACATGACCTTCTACATAGAAAACCCTAAAGACTTCACCGGAAAATTACTAGAGCTAATCATTGAATATAGTAAAGTTGCAGGATATAAAATCAACACATAGGAATCCTTTGCATTCCTATACAATAATAATGAGAAAATAGAAAGAGAAATTAAAGAAAAAATTCCATTCACAATTTCAATGAAAAGAATCAAATACTTAGGAATATATCTACCTAAAGAAACTAAAGCCCTATATATATATATAGCAAACTATAAAACACTGGTGAAAGAAATCAAAGAGGACACTAATAGTTGGAGAAATATACTGTGTTCATGGATCGGAACAATCAATACAGTGAAAATGAGTATACTACCCAAAGCAATCTATAGATTCAATGCAATCCCTATCAAGCTACCAATGGTATTTTTCACTGAGCTAGAACAAATAATTTCACAATTTGTATGGAAATACAAAAAAACCTCGAATAGCCAAAGCAATCTTGAGAAAGAAGAATGGAACTGGAGGAATCAACCTGCCCGACTTCAGGCTCTACTACAAAGCCACAGCCATCAAGACAGTATGGTACTGGTACAATGGCAGAAATATAGATCAATGGAACAAAATAGAAAGCCCAGAGATAAATCCACGCACCTATGGACACCTTATCTTTGAAGGGGGCAATAATATACAATGGAGAAAAGACAATCTCTTTAACAAGTGGGGCTGGGAAAACTGGTCAACCACTTGTAAAAGAATGAAACTAGAACACTTTCTAACACCATACACAAAAATAAACTCAAAATGGATTAAAGATCTAAACATAAGACCAGAAAATATAAAACTCCTAGTGGAGAATATAGGCAAAACACTCTCTGACATAAATCACAGCAGGATCCTCTATGACCCACCTCCCAGAATATTGGAAATAAAAGCAAAAATAAACAAATGGGATCTAATTAAAATTAAAAGCTTCTGCACAACAAAGGAAACTCTAAGCAAGTTGAAAATATAGCCTTCAGAATGGGAGAAAATAATAGCAAATAAAGCAACTGACAAAGAACTAATTTCAAAAATATACAAGCAACTCCTGCAGCTCAATTCTAGAAAAATAAATGACCCAATGAAAAAATGGCCCAAGAACTAAACAGACATTTCTCCAAAAAAGACGTACAGATGGCTAACAAACACATGAAAAGATGCTCAACATCACTCATTATCAGAGAAATGCAAATCAAAACCACAATGAGGTACCACTTTCTGCTAGTCAGAATGGGTGCAATCCAAAAGACAACAAGCAATAAATGCTGGAGAAGGTGCAGAGAAAATGGAACCCTCGTACATTGTTGGTGGAAATGGAAACTAGTACAGCCACTATGGAGAAGAGTGTGGAGATTCCTTAAAAAACTGGAAATAGAACTGCCTTATGACCCAGAAATCCCACCGCTGGTCATACACACCAAGGAAACCAGAATTGAAAGAGGCACATGTACCCCAATGTTCATCACAGCACTGTTTATAATAGCCAGGACATGGAAGCAACCTAGATGTCCATCAGCAGATGAAGGGATAAGAAAGCTGTGGTACATATACACAGTGGAGTATTCAGTTCAGTTCAGTTCAGTCCAGTCACTCAGTCATGTCCGACTCTTTGCGACCCCAAGAATCACAGCACGCCAGGCCTCCCTGTCCATCACCAACCCCCAGAGTTCACCCAGACTCACGTCCACCAAGTCAGTGATGCCATCCAGCCATCTCATCCTCTGTCATCCCTTCTCCTCCTGCCCCCAATCCCTCCCAGCATCAGAGTCTTTTCCAATGAGTCAACTCTTCGCATGAGGTGGCCAAAGTACTGGAGTTTCAGCTTCAGAATCATTTCCTCCAAAGAAATCCCAGGGCTGATCTCCTTCAGAATGGACTGGTTGGATCTCCTTGCAGTCCAAGGGACTCTCAAGAGTCTTCTCCAACACCACAGTTCAAAAGCATCAATTCTTCGGCACTCAGCCTTCTTCACAGTCCAACTCTCACATCCATACCTGACCACAGGAAAAACGTAGCCTTGACTAGATGGACCTTTGTTGGCAAAGTAATGTCTCTGCTTTTGAATATGCTATCTAGGTTAGTCATAACTTTCCTTCCAAGGAGTAAGAGTCTTTTAATTTCATGGCTACAGTCACCATCTGCAGTGATACTCAGCCATTAAAATGAATACATTTGAATCAGTTCTAATGAGGTGGATGAAACTGGAGCCTATTATACAGAGGGAAGTAAGCCAGAAAGAAAAACACCAATACAGTATACTAATGCATATATATGGAATTTAGAAAGATGGTAATGATAACCCTGTATGCAAGACAGCAAAAGAGACACAGATGTATAGAACAGTTTTTTGGACTCTGTGGGAGAGGGAGAAGGTGGGATGGTTTGGGAGAATGGCATTGAAACATGTATAATATCATATAAGAAACGAATCGCCAGTCAAGGTTCAATGCACAATACAGGATGCTTGGAGCTGGTGCACTGGGATTACCCAGAGGGATGGTATGGGGAGGGAGGTGGGAGGGGGGTTCAGAATGGGGAACATGTGTATACCCGTGGTGGATTCATGTTGATGTACAGCAAAACCAATGCAATACTGTAATTAGCCTCCAATTAAAATAAATAAATTTACATTTTTTTAAAAAGGTAAAAAGTTTTAGGAATATGGAATTATGAAGTTGCTTGGAAAATAGCAAAAGGTAGTGGTGAACAAAACAGTGAATACATAGTTCAATAAAGTTCTTGTTGAAAAGGAAAAAAAAAATTTACCTTAAACATAAGTGGGTTGAATTCCCCAAACAAAAGACAAAGACTTGCTGAATGGATTCAAAAACAAGACCCCTATATATGTTGTCTACAAAAGACCCACGTCCAAACAAGGAACACATACAGACTGAAAGTGAAGGGCTGGAAAAAGATATTTCACACAAATAGAGATCAAAGGAAAGCAGGAGTGGCAATACTCATATCAGATAAAATAGACTTTAAAACAAAGGAATCAATAGCAGAATATCTGAAGCAGAAGAACAAATCAGTGAGCTGGAAGATAAAATGTTGGGAAAACTTATGAAGAGCAGAAAAAAATAAACAGAATGAAAATAACTGAGGATAGTCTTGGAGACCTCTGGGAAATTATCAAACACACCAATATTTTAATTATAGGGGTCCCAGAAGAAGAGAAGAAAAAAGGGTATTAGAAAAATTTATAAAAGATTATAGTTGAAAATTTCTCCAACATGAAAAAGGAAATAGACAATAAAGTCCAAGAGCCATGAAGAGTCACATACAGTGTAAACCCTAGGAGAACCACGCCAAGACACATACTAATCTAAGTAACAAAGACTAAACACAAAGAAAGACTATTAAAAGCAGCAAGGGAGAAGCAACAAGTAACATAAAAGGGAAACCCCATACACTTAACAGCTGATCTCTCAGCAGAAACTCTGCAGGCCAGAAAACAATGGCAGGACATATTTAAAGTACTGAAAGGGAAAAATTTACAACCAAGCTTATTGTACCCAGCAAGTATCTCATTCAAAATTGATGGAGAAATCAAATGCTTTTCAGACAAGCAAAAGTTAAGAGAATTCAGAACCCGCAAATCAGCTTTAAAACAAAAGTTAAAGGAACTTAAAGAGTTCAGAACTATAAGAGAAGGAAAAAGATCAAGTCTTTGGACGTGATGCCAATGGGTCTGGCTTGGTTACTTGGGCTTTTAACTGTTTGACCACC